>NC_141874.1:651701366-651853616 GCF_056163025.1 Triticum urartu | reverse complement strand
TTTACTTCGTTGCGGCTTCTTTGCCTTTTGGTTACAGTGATGGCCTTCAGCGGTTTGGTTTTTGTTCTGGTAGGTCGCCCATAGTGGTTCCTTGCTTTGTATGTGTTGTATATTTTCTTCCATTCTCTATGTGACTCGTACTATCTGGAATGATCTCGTTGAATTCAGTCTCTCCTTCTCGCATGTCTCTTGTGTTTCTATTGGATCCCCACCTCACTCATGCCAAAGCCGATGAATCCCCTTAGCCCCTTGTTGCAAGCAGGGAGAAGGATACACTTGCTCTTGCATGGCGGGAGATGAGGCGCACTATGCGAAAAAATGGAAAAATGTCCTCTCTCAACCTTGCCCTCCGACTGGACAACCCATGACTTCCCACTAGCTACTCACTGCCTCCCTCCCCCTCCTACCCCTCCTCCTCCTCTCATCCTCCGCCTCGCCTCATCCACTAGAGCTCGTAGGGACAAATCCTCGCTATAGTCAGATGTCGCATGGTGGGAAATGACGGAGGCCAATGGAGCGTAGGCCATGGCCGTGGTTTGGCTTGAGCATCAACCACCACAGACTCCTCTCCTTCCATGGATTATCAAGTGGGGTTCTTTCCACATTTTTCTCCTTTCCTCCTCATCTCCACCCCTGCACTTTACCTTCTTGGTCTTCTCTGTCCCTCAACCTTTTGACCCCCACCTCGGTCTCTCTACTCGCTCCACATTTTTTTCATTGTCGCACTTCTAAGTTTGATTTCCATATTTTCATTTAAATATTCAAGAAGTTGTTGGTGTGGCAACAAAAAGGAAGCAGCCAAGCAGGTGATAGTAGACCGGGGACGTTCAATTCTTCGATACTTTGTTTTGTATTTCATTTAATTCCAATCTCATTGTTTATGTATACATGATGCCTACTAGAAGCCCATTCTTTCCGTTCCATGTTTCGATTTTTCGTGTTGTGTTTGGCTGCATTATTTCTTAGAAAAATAGCTCTTTTTGCGAAATCACACAAAAGAGTTTCCACTATGGGTAAATCAATTGTACCCATGTCACTTACAAGGCACAAGCCAATTGAAATTAATGTTTGCATATTTTCTGGCTATTTTTTTTTTAAATGGTCACCGGGGGGGAAAGGCTCCCCACCTGAATAAATTTCAAACATAGCATAAGAGTACAGGACTCACAAGTTTTGTGAGGAGCGGAAGTCACGCCACCGCCCGGTGTGTTCCTTTAGGCTCTCGGTTTTGAGCCGAGGAGCCCATATAGTTATATCATCAATAATAGCCCTAATGGAATCAGCAGTATGAAGGTCTATTCCCTGAAAGACTTTTTTGTTCCGTGCATCCCAGATCTTCCATAGGATGATTAGGATCATGAAGGAGCGGACTGAAGTTGGCAAAGCTGTTGGCGCCCTCGTAGAGAAGAGGTCACTGATGGGCGTATAGCACGGGCGAATGGAGGCATCCTGCCAAATGCCCCGAGCAGCCGGGCATGTAAAGAACAGGTGCTCGCGATCTTCAACCTGGTGAGAACATCTTGGACAAGCTTCTGTATCCAGGATGCTTTTTTTATGCAAGTTCTTTCGGGTGTTGAGACGGTCGAGGTAGAAGAGCCATCCGAAGATCATAACCTTTTTGGGCACTTTTGAGTCCCAAATGGCGGCGAGCGTGGGGTCGGAGAGATGACCCAAGAGAGCAGCATATGCACCCCGGGCCGAGAAGGCGGGCCCGTTGAGTAGGCGACGAGTGTCCGGAACCTGCGAGAGAGCCCAATCCTGCAACAAAGAGTTTAGAGAGGCAAGTTCTGCAATCGCAGTAGTGGTTAGCCGATTACGAAGAGCAAGTTTGATCCCCTCCTGCATAATTGTAACTACCAAGGCATTTTGTTTTGTATGGTGGGAAAATAGGGCTGGGTAGACTATAGCCAGAGGTTCTGGCTTTAGCCATCGGTCTAACCAGAAGAAGGTGGAGCAACCGTCTCCAACAGTGCACTGGGAAATCTCTCTCAAGCTCTGTAGGTGTTTGAAAATAGTCTTGGCAAGAAAGGAGCTGTTCTTGCCAAAGCCAATGTGGAGCGGTGAGTGATGCAAAACCCAATCCTTCCAAGGGAGGGAGGAGGAGTGTAAAAATTTGTAGGCAAATTTCAGCAGTAAACAAAAATTTTGTGCGCGAAGGTTTTTAACACCCAAACCACCTGCATCTCTAGGAGTGCACACTTTATCCCAAGCCACCAAGCATTTAGCCCCCGAGCAGGTATCATCGTTGGACCAGAAGAAGGAGCGTCTATATTTATCTATTGCTTCAATAACCTGGACGGGCAGAGAAAAACAGAGCATAAAATACGTGGGGAGACTGTCTAGGACGGCAGAGAGGAGAACTAATTTGCCCCCACGCGAGAGGAGTAGGGCACACCAGCCAGCCAGATAGGTGTTGCATTGGTCGATGACCGGCTGAAAGGCAGAGGGCGGCAGCTTATGCGGGGAGAGGGGTAGACCTAGGTAGGTTTGAGGAAAGGAAGAGATGGTCGTTCCAAGGTCAGAGGCCATAAGAGCGGCCTCATGTGGATCCACGTTAAGGGGGACGAAAGTCGTTTTGGTGAAGTTGATTTGAAGACCAGTGGCTGCGGCAAAGGTGTCTAGAATGTGTTTGAGGTGCTTGGCAGCAGTCGTGGTGGCTTTAACTATGATAAGAGTG
Source organism: Triticum urartu (assembly GCF_056163025.1). Classification (NCBI taxonomy): domain Eukaryota; kingdom Viridiplantae; phylum Streptophyta; class Magnoliopsida; order Poales; family Poaceae; genus Triticum; species Triticum urartu. The sequence continues at coordinate 651,850,939 of NC_141874.1, read as the reverse complement.
TCGTCCGCATATTGCAGAACAGGGCACGGGAGGTGGGGACACAAGGGGTGTAAAAGCGTACCATCCTTATGAGCATTAATGATCATTTGATGTAGAATATCGGCCATAATAATGAACAGATAAGGAGATAGGGGGTCACCTTGCCGGAGTCCGTTCTTGCATTGGATCCACTTACCTGGGATGCCATTAAGCATAACAGCGGTGGATCCAGTGGTAAGCAGAGATTGGATCCAGGCACACCAGCGAGGTGGGAAGCCCCTAACCTGCAGGGTGTGGAGGAGGGAGGACCAACAGATTGAGTCGAACGCTTTCCGAAAGTCCAGCTTGACGACAATGGCTGGAGCCTTTTTCTTGGCGCAGCAATGAAGAATGTCAGCGGCGTAGAGGAAGTTTTCGGAGATATTGCGACCAGACAGGAAGCCAGTTTGGTCGGCGTGGACCAGAAGAGGGATATGCGCTTTCAGTCTGTTGGTAAGGAGTTTAGCAACACCTTTGATAGGGAAATTTTGAAGGGAGATGGGGCGAAAGTCATTTGGGGACCTGGCGTCATTATTCTTCGGGAGAAGAATAAGGAGGGCGCGGTTGAGGCAGGATAGGTCCGAACGCAGGGCATGGAAATCAGCGAAGAAATTGCGGATTTTTTCTTTGAGAATATGCCAAAATTTTCTGTAGAACCCAGGGCCAAAACCGTCCGGGCCAGGGCTAGCATTTTTATTCATGGACAAGAAAGCCTTTGAAATCTCGTCATCCGTGAATGGGGCATCGAGAGATCGAAGTTGGGGAATAGGTGACGGATATAAATCTAGGAGGGAGAAGGACCAAGTGGGTTGAAAGGCAGTGCCGAGAAGGGAGGTATAGAAGTCTGAGAGGATTTTTGATTTAGCATCATGGGAAAAGAACTCGGACCCGTTGGCCTCCAGGACCGTGATCTTATTTTTGCGAAGGCGGGCAGAGGCTGAGGCATGGAAGAAACGGGAGTTTTCGTCTCCTTCCAGCGCAGTTCGGACTTTCCCACGTTGGATCCAGTACAACGCTTTCTCATGGATGGTGCGTTGTAGAACTTTGATGATGACCCGGCGAAGAGCAAGCTCGAGGAGTGATAGAAAGCAAGATTCTTCAATGATATCGAGAACATATATAACTGTTGTGCAATTCTTTTCATGAGTGTTCAGTGGAATAGCAGAGCGCCTCCACCTTTTAAGATCGGACCGCGTCCGTTTGAGAGCGGCGGCAAGGCTCAAGGCGTGGTTGGAACGTATACGGGCCTCAGCCCAGGCTGTTTGAACAATGGTAAGGTAGGCTGGTCGAACGGCCCAACGATTTTCAAATCGAAAAAGAGCGGGGCGAGGGATGATGGTGTCTATCGTGATAAGAAGGGGAACATGATCGGAAATATATCGGGTTAGTGATGCGATTGTGGTGTTTGGGAAGAGGAGGTCCCAGTCAACATTAATGAAAACTCGGTCTAATTTTTCGAGGGTGGGCTGATCCCTCTTGCTCGACCAAGTATAGCAGCGGTCCAGGAGAGGGAGCTCTATTAGCCCATGAAGATGGATAAAGGCGTTGAACATGTCCGCTTCAGATTGCCTGAAGTTATTCGTGTTTTTGTCCGAGGGGCGCCGTAGGAGATTGAAGTCGCCCAAGATAAGCCAGGGGGTGTGTGAGGGTGGGACGAAGGAGGCCAGCTCAGACAGAAAATCCTGCTTGAGGGCATGGTCAGTGGGAGCGTAGACGTTTGTGACGGCGAGCTTTTGGGGGGAGGCAAGGCAGGAGATCGTAGAAGTTTGGGAGAAATTGCCGGCGTCCGAAGTGAGGAGAGTAAACTGGGAGGAAGAGAAGGCCGAGAGAATGCCTCCGGCCGAGCCGGTGGCCGGCAAGGTGTGGGTGAGATCGAGGTGCTTTGGGAGGAATTTTTTCTGAAGGGAGGTAGTGATAGAGTTGAGTTTGGTTTCCTGAAGGAAACACGCATGTGGGTTAATGGCGATAAGCTCAGATAGGACGTCCGAGCATTTCTGACTTTGGCCAAGGCCACGAACATTCCAACAGCAAAAATTAAACTTGAGGCCATTCATTGAGCTAAAGGTATGCACCAGAAGTCCAGGTTGCGATCATACGTTACAAAAGGATCGAGAATCAGCTCGCCCATGCATCTATGGGATCGAGTGAGAAGTGCAGGAAAGGGAAAGCTAGGAATTAAAACATTGCCTAAAGGGCAAATACGGCCATAACAATTGAGGACTAAGCGGTTTTGGCGAGGAACCGGAGTCCAGGGCAGAGCAGCGTTGATCACGGCGCCGGGGAGGACACCTCATCAATCTCCTGCTGCTCAGCACCGCAGATGAGCACGATCTGGGCTAGGGATGCAGCATCGTGCACCGGCTCGTCCGGAGTGCTGGTAAGGCCGGACTGGTCGAGGGCCATGACGAGCTCGGCCGTCGCGTGCTGCAGGTCGAAACGACGAGCCTTCGCGCGCATGGCCTGGGTGGTCATGTCTACGAACTGGCCCTCCTCCTTCTCTGCGAGGCGACGGCTCCTACGAAGCTTGGCAGCATCGGTAGCCCGCTTGCCAGCGCCCTGGATGCGGCGGACGGTGGCCTCATGCTCATCTGAGTTGAGCGCAGCAGAAGCCGTGCCTGAATAAGGAGAGCAAGTAGGTAAGATTGGGCGGGAGGACGAGGGGGGGGATGGGCACGTCTAGGAGGTTACCAGAGAGTTGAGAGCATTCCCCCTCATCAAGGGCCAACGAGGAGAAAGAGTTGGACACCTCCACAGCAGGTGAGAAGGACTCTTCAGCGTCTCCGGCCAGGTGGTCGTCAAGGCCGGTCTCGTCGTCGTGCACCGCAGCAGGGTGCAGCAGTGGCTCACCGACTAGAGGCTGGAGGAGGTTGACTCGAGCGTGTAGAGGTTGGGCAGCGGGGGGTGGTGGAGAAGGTTCACGCGGCGATGAAGGTGGCATGGCATCGACACCATGAGGACCGGTGCAGGGGCCGAAGTGACCGCAGTTCCAGCGCCAGGCGCCGTGGACATGCGCCTGGCTAGGGAGGGCGTCGTCACCATCGTCATCGAGGGGGACCGGTTGGTCGTCGAAGATCGCCCAGGTTTTGACAACCCGGAGCTTGACGTCGACGACTTGAGCGGGCGGAAGACGGAGGATGCATCCCTCCGGCGTGACGTGGTCTCCTTCCACGCGGAGGAAGGCCCGCATCACCGTGAAGTCCCCGGCGTTGAGGCAGTTGTTGTCGACGCAGCAAAGCACCCCAAAGTGGCCGAACACAAAGTTCGCTCCCTGCGGGTGCCAAAGCTCGAGGGGGTAGTTCTTGGCCTCGAGCTCGACTAGGCGATCGTAGCGGGTGGTGGCGCGATTGTCGGTTTCTTCAGGGCGGAGGAGGGTGATCTCGACGCCGGCGTACTTCGCGGGGAAGTGCGCTATTTTTTCACAACAAGCTATACGGTTTTGCTAAATCTCAATTGACTTAGACTTAATCAAATCTTGATTGATATTATATCTGCTAGATCTTACATGGAGATCTATGTGGGTTTTCTCTTTTGAGTCCTTCTTTGCATATGCTTTTTTTGTAGTGTTTGTTTCATTGATGTTATGTTTTCTAATTTTTTGTGTGTTTTGATTTTTGCCTTTCTCCACGCCAAATGCAACTATGTACGCCCGATGGCCGTGCGAGATGACAGTAAGACAGTTGCATGTCAGGTAGCCGCATACAACTATAGTGGCATGTCCATCGTCCGCACACTGACGCAACTACAATTGTAAGTCCACCCTGCGAAAAGCAGGCAAGCAACTTTAGTTGTATGTGCACTATTCACTCATTTCTTTTGTTTAAACTTAACCATAACACTATTTTGTGTTCCCGTAATATTAAATGGCAGAGATCACACTAAGAGGTGATGGGAATACATTTTTGACCCCGAGCTCAAATGCTCATGAATGAACAGTAAATACAAGTAAAATACTAAACAATTTTTTTTAAAAAATGAAAATTTTACACACCAAAGATAAGACTCTTTTAGGTGCGTGCAAATTTTCATGCTGACATGACACACGGGAATCTCACTACAAAGAAAAAGCAAAATTGGAGCTTGATTTTTTTTGCAGCTTTCGGCATTTATGGAGCTTTGATCTTTTATTTTTTTACCGAGTTCCACAGATGTCATCTCAACGCCAAAATTTGCAAACACCCAGAAAAAGCCTCTCATCTTCATGTGTATAAACTTCAGACTAATCTATTTGGTTTTTGTTTTGAATTTACTATACATGCGGGTGCAGATGCACCCGAGCTTCGTAACGCTGCTATAGATAACAAAAATCCAGTGATAATCCATTGCATGACATATTTTATTGCTTTCTCTTGGTGACATGAAATACATAAATAAAAAAGTTTATCACCTACTGCATTTGTGTAGCTTGATCAGTGAAGATCTCGTTCCGGCGTTTGGTTTCAATCATCAAATGGAATGGCATAGGTTGGACCCGTACCTCGGCCTCGTTACGGCGTTCGGTACATCGCTGGAATGGAATCAGCCCGTTCCCACCGAACGAATATTCCTTGTATATGCGAAACCAATCCATACCTCCGATTCGAGCGGACCACGCGGAACGAGCGGAACCTGCGTCCCTTCCTCCTCCCCAACTCGCACGCACCCTCCAAATCTCAGCGCCGCCCACTCCCCCGACCCAGCGCCGGCTGCCCCTCATCTCCCCGTCGCCTCTCCTCCCGCTCGTCTTTCTTCCTCGCAGCTGGCCATCCCGTCGCGCACACATCCAGGCAAAGAACGAGGAGCGGCCGTCCCGTCGCGGACACATCTGAGCGACTATAACTGCTTGCTGCGGGCAGCGGCTAAGAAGGAGTGGAGCAGTGGCTCGTGGCTTGCCGGCGGCGGCTCCTCCTTCCTTTGCCTCTTCACAAATTTGTTATTTCTGAAGGCGCTTGAAGTGCAGCCTCACGAACTCGACCGCCATGGTGCAGACTATCGCTGTCGACAGGGAGTTGTTTCTAGGAGTGGTGCCTGATCTGATCTTTTCTGTACGTTGGTGTGTGTGGTGCGTGATATGATCTTTTCTGCTCTCTGATTAGAATATATTCTTGTTCTTTGATCTTGTGTACCTGTATTGCAGCGTCTATATGTACCTCTTAATCGATATAATCAAAGTGTTCACTACATTCATTAGTTTTTCTATCAAAATCTGATTCAGTGTGAGTCAATCTAATCAAGTGAGATGAACAATTCCATTCCATTCCATCTCTCGAACCAAACACCAACATGTAACCGTTCCATTCTTTAGAATTGCTCGTACCAAACACAAAGACGGAACCGACCCATGCTAGTGGAATGGAACCATGACATTCCGTTCCACTTCGTTCTCAAACCAAACACATCCTAAGGAACCGAGTCACACAATTCCTGCTCTATAGAGTCTACAAAGTTTCTCAAAAAGAACATAGAAACAACCTATGACTTGGTTGCACTGTATATCACAGTGAGGAACAAGATTCTTGAAAAGAATATAAAATTCCTAGTGCTCATTCCTCGAAGGAATAGTACAATTAGGACAAAGAAATATGTTCAGTGAAGAGCCTCAGTAGTACATCCACGCTGACAGTAGCTCCAGAGGATTGATGTAGCGTTCAGGAACAGAGGCCATATTTGAGTATTCATACCACTGAAAGCAACAGAAATATCCGAAGATCATTCCACAGTGGTGCCAAACCAAAACATTGGACACTGTAAGCCTGAGCGGAAGAATTCCATCTCCACATATTCCAGCTAGATAGAAGGATGATTTGGTACAGATATGGGATCTAAACCGAGAAGCAACTAGCGTCAAATACTTGAACAAATGAAAGCCAGATTCAGTAGCAGCACAATCTAATCTGGGAAGCAACGAGTGTCAAGAAATAAAAGACTGATTCACTGTAGCTGTACTGTCCAAACAGATCAAATCAGTCGGTCTTAGAGAAACAAATCACAATTCAACAGTGAAGCATTTCCTCAGGATTCAGAATCGAACTGATTGCATTGAACAGAACAAGGTATTACACAGCCTACTCAACCCAAAGACAGAATACAACGACGCACACCAGATCGGTAAATCCATCCAGCACAGCACATATCACACAGAGCAAACGAGGAAGTTGCTCCACTGCAGATCTAGCCTCCGAAGCCGTAGAGGGTGCGGCCCTGGCGCTTGAGCGCGTAGACGACGTCCATGGCGGTGACGGTCTTGCGGCGGGCGTGCTCGGTGTAGGTGACGGCGTCGCGGATGACGTTCTCGAGGAAGATCTTGAGGACGCCGCGGGTCTCCTCGTAGATGAGGCCGGAGATGCGCTTCACGCCGCCCCTCCTGGCCAGCCTCCGGATCGCCGGCTTGGTGATGCCCTGGATGTTGTCGCGGAGGACCTTCCGGTGGCGCTTGGCGCCGCCCTTTCCCAGCCCCTTGCCGCCCTTGCCGCGCCCGGACATCGTCGCTGGATTTGTTTTTGTTTGAGAGAAGAAGGACTCGTGTGGATGTTGAAGCTTGGGATGGATTGGGGAATCGGAGGTGACGGCTTTATATGGGGTGGGGTTGCGAGGGAAGCCCCGAAATTTTCGGGAGTTGGAGGCGGGAGGTCTCTGCTCTCTGCTGGGTCGATCCGTGGGATGCTGGAGTTCGGCCGTTGGATTGCGATCGGAAGGTGGGATGCGGTGGGAGGCTGGTGGTGCGGATCGGTGACGTGGCGGAGATGGGGGCATAAGCTTTTTTTTTAGAGAGAAATGTGGGCCGCCAGTGCTACGATGATTTGGGCCAGGAGTGATTGGAGGTCGTCCTGGCGGTCCTCTCAGCATTCAAGAGAAAAGTGCCTCAACAAGAAAATGCATTCAGAGAAAAGAAGACTGCACACCGCGAGTCGTATTGTTGTATTTCCTTTCGTTTTTTACTTCGCATAATATTAGAATTGTGTTAAGTCATATTTTCTGAAATTTGACCATATTAATGTAAAAACAGCAATTAATCATTTGAAAAAATATAAAATAATCATTACAATGAGCTGACTCCTTGAAACTACATTGAACAAATGACAAATATGCAAGGAAGAAGGAAGAAAAGCTAGTAGGTTCACATCCTTCAGCACCCCTCTTTTCTTTTCCGACGGGGTAAAAAAAGAATTGTCGAGTCTTTCCACAGGACGTGTACCAACTGGGACGGTCATTTTGGACATAGCGAGTTATTTTTGGAGTATCATTTTTTTGCCACGGCTTTCAAAAATGCGATTTAAAGATGAAATTTTGTGAGCACATAAAGATTTTGTCAATGTTTGTACCAAAAAAAGTTCAGAATTTTTTTATTTTTTACAAAAAAATCGGATTTTACTGTTCACCCAAGCTCATTTTAGTTTGGGCTCAGAAACTCTACGTCCATAGAAAACGCCACAATAGAGAATGAAAGGCACTATAGCTGATTGGTTTACTGTAGCGCCGAATACGCCATAGTGGTCCGACACAGTAGCACTGTAGCATCTGGTTCATTGTAGCTCCCTAGTTTTTTGTCAGCTTTTATTTTGAACGTTCTTGTAATATTTGTTAAACATTTTTTATTATACGGTGAACAATTTATACACTAATTGTTATTGTGGTATATGTAAACTTTTTCTTTAAATACAGTGAACTTCTATGTATACACTGAACAATTTTTAAATACGCGTTGAACATGTTTCTAATATAAGTCGAACATTTTCTTAATATAAGATGAACATTTTTATAATGCAAGATGACTTTTTATAATATAATATGGTGAACATTTCGAATGTATGATGAACATTTTTTTAATGCTCCGTTATTTTTTTATAATACACAGAATAGAAGAAAAATAAATGGAAAAAATAAACCCAATAAATAAAACAACAAAGAAAAAATAAATTCAGAGACTTCCTAGAATGTTTCTAAAACCGGTAAGAAACCCTCTAATAGGTTCCCAAACCGAGATCCTCCGGTGAAGAAATAGTGGAGCCTAAAAATGGGTCGACCCAACTAGAAGAGTTGGTAGGCTTACTCTTAGCGAAGCCACTACTATTTGTTGGCATATAGGATTCACCACATGAGAGCGGGGATTCTGCATGCAGGTTCATCTACACCCGATGGTAACAATAAATTCAAAAGTAGTAAAAAAAAGTCATAAACAATGAAAAAATTAGGCATCGAGGATGCTCGTGTGCGCCAGGTACCTGCAAATTTTTGTCGTATTTGGACATTTGAGGAGATTGGTGTATGAGAATCTATGGAAAGGAACATTACTTAGAGCGGATTTTTTACGCACTCCTCAGATGTTCAAACGCCATAAAATTTTGCAGGCACCTTGCACACATGAAGCATCCTCAATGCCTAAAATTTTCAAGTTTTTTTTACTTATTTTCGAAATTACTGTTCACTAGGTGTAAATGAGCTTGTGCACTGTTTTGAATTATCGCCACCACATGGGCCGCCATAGTTGTGCTCCCTAAACTTACCGGGTAGACGGCCTGGTCAGTGCTCGGCCGGGAAAACTTGATCATAGTACAACTTTGACCTTAATAATTAGAACTTGCTTAACCCTGTAGTGCCTTGTGGGTTCTTCCTCATGAGGATGCGAGGGGAAGACAAGGTAATGTTATGTTTGCGTAGGTAGGTGCACAGAGTAGACGATGCACGTTTCCTTTGTTGTTATGTGCTTCCTCTTCTTATCTAAAAACACAAGTTATAGTGTGTCTCCTTAGAATGTTTAGGTGCTTTCACCGCTTAACCATATTCCTCTTTTCCTTTGAAGCATGTTGCATCAGTAGTATAAATCCGTGTGATCCTTTCTGAGTATGTCATGTATTCTCCCTTGCTATAATCATAAATGCAGAGAATTACTGTTATGATGACACTTTCAGTGCCTACTACCTGGATTACTACGACGACGAGTAGATAGGAGATCCTAAGCAACATACCGAGACCTCTGGAATGGGGACCGGTTTGCTTTTACGTTCTAACCTCTCTAGGCATTCGAGTTGTTGCATGTACTCAGACTCGCCATGTTTTGGCTATGTAATGGATGTAGTGTAATGTGACTTGGATGTATTCTGTATATTGTCTCAAGTGAGGCCTATTTACCATATATTGCTTTTTCATTAGTTGTTTCTATGACGATACCGATAATGTTTCACCCTCATATGTATAGCCATGCGTGTATGTGATGAACCTATTTGAAATGGGCATGTATGATGTATCAAATGCACCTGTATTATAAATTCGGCAGCAACACACTAAATCTGGAATAGTTTCGCGTCCGATGCCTTACCAAAAAGTCACAATATATCCAAGCAATGCCTTCAATAAGGTACCAACACAAGAACATTGCCACTATCACGTATAACCAACTCGCATCAGACCTATGGTCACACCTCGGAGATCGAAACCAAGTACTCAAGGAGCACCACCAAATCGGAGTCAATCATGTGCTGTCTTGTTGCCATCATTTTTCATGATCATAGCCCACCAAATCGGAGTCAATCATGTGTTGTCTTGTTGCCATCATTTTTCATGATCATAGCAGCTACATGCGTTTGGCTAGAAATCCCACGGCCGACGATACACAACCGTACGCTCTGCATCAAGCCATCATCCATAGTTCGCATCACATGGTCGAAGGCAAGAAGGCAAATTGACTGGAATTAGAGCCCCCCAAACCCACTAAGAAGCCTTTCGGCTGCATAATGCAATGTGACACGTCTCCGACGTATCTATGATTTTTTTTATTTTTTCATGCCATTATCCTACTACTCCCACATACCTTTGGCAACATTTTTTATGATTTTCTCTGACTAAAATATTAATCTAGTGCCCGGTGTTGGTTCCTGTTTGTTCATATTTTTTGTTTCGCAGAAAATCCATATCAAGAGAACTTGTGGCTTCCTCAGAGGTCGGTTGGAGTTGTCCTTCGGGCACAGGGAACCTAATATCCGGGGGAAATCATGTTAAAATTTTAGGCCGACCGAAGTTTCGGATCTCCTGATATTTAAGAACCCGTGTTCAGCCAGAAAATATGGACATGAAATGAGAAGAAAAAAAATTATATATATATATATATATAGAGAGAGAGAGAGATCCAATGTAGAGGGGCCAAGCAAGAAGAAGAAGGAGGGGGGCTCTCTCCCCCATCTCTCTCGGTGGCGCCGTAGCGCTACTAGGGGAACCATCTTGATGGCGATCTGCATCAACAACTTCGCCAGCGTCAACAACGACTCCCCCCTCTATGCAGCAGTGTAACCTCTATTTTTCCGCTGTAATATCTACTTGAACATGGTGCTTTATGCTATACATATGTATCAAATGATGTGTTGCACCTCTACGATGTTTGAGTAGACCCCTTTTGTCCTACGGATTAATTATGGTATGGTGTGATTGATATGAGTTGTGTATTAATATGGTGTTGTCCTATGGTGCCCTCCGTCCCACGCACAAGTGGATGAATTATCGCTGTAGGGTGTTGCAATATGTTAATAATTTGCTTATAGTGGGTTGCAAGAGTGACGGAAGTTTAAGCCCGAGTAAGTGGCTTGTTGCATATGGGATTAAAGGGGACTTTACACTTAATGATGTGATTGAGTTTTGCCTTAATGATCTTTAGTAGCTGTAGATGCTTATTGGAGTTCAAATCGTAAATTCATGTGATCCAAGTACAGAAAGTGTGTTAGCTTATGACTCTCCCTCATGCATATGATAATTATCACACGTGTCATATTCAATTGCCTATGGACAATCCTTCTCATTGTTCTAAAAAAACTCTCTAATAAGACAATTAACTTTTATTATCTTGCAAAGTACTTCTAGTTCTTGCAAACTAGTTTTATTTCTTGTTCTTTTGCGCAGTTAGTTTTATTTCTTGTTCTAGGTAAAGAAAACATTGGTGTGTGTAGAGTTGTACCGGTGGTCTATAGAACTTGAGAGAATATTAATTTTACCTTTTAGCTCCTCGTTGGGTTCGACACTTATTGAAAAGGCTACAAACGATCTCCTATATTTGTGAGTTATCAAAATGTCACCAGTACGAGCCATCGACAGCACCCAGCAAATATGAAGAGAGAAACCCTCGTGAAGACCTTTTCAGTGGCCGCAACAAGCCACAACGAGGGTGCCACCGTAAGCTGGAGTGGTCACACGCCCACACGGACCAAGCACCAACGACAGAGCACACCACCGCTGATTGCCGCCTTGTCAGAGAGAGCCATGTCCAGGCGATTAGCCTAGGGCCCTCCATGCCCGGGTCTAGAGCCCTAGTTCTAAACCCACACACCTCTACCAGCCTTGTGAGGGTGTTGGCGCCAGCCAAGGCCGTCGCTAGGGAGCTGCAGGAGGTCGTCACACCCCATTCTACATCACCACCACCACCAAGCCAACTGACTGTGTTACAAAACAAAGGGTGCCTTAGCTTAGGCTGTCATGGGGTCCCAATGTCAATTATGTCGTGGGACAATCAATCTGACCCATGGCCTTATAACATATGGGTCTAGAACGCTTGTATTACAAGATAAGGAAACCGACGTCTCGAGGACTCCTTACCGACTTAGATCTTGTAACCCTAGTCCCTGACATCCATATAATCCGAGGCTAGGCTAGTCGAATAGAGACGAAAACATTAAGAGCTTTGTTCAATCCCTCGATCTTTGCAAGCCATGTACACTCATTATACACGAGCAACATGATTGATGTATTACCTCATCTACCGAGGACCTGAACCTGGGTAAAACTTTGTATCACTTATCATCCGATCTACTCATCAAGCGAATAACCTAACAAGGGATCTGTCGAAAAATACTTTTAACACTGACCGGATCTAGATCACCGCCATCAAGGCATATCTAGATCAAGGCAACCACGCCAACTCGACCATGGACAACCAAATCGATGTTGATGGTGAAGGAAATATGCCCTAGAGGCAATAATAAAGTTATTATTTATTTCCTTATAATCATGATAAATGTTTATTATTCATGCTAGAATTGTATTAACTGGAAACATAATACATGTGTGAATACATAGACAAACAAAGTGTCACTAGTATGCCTCTACTTGACTAGCTCGTTAATCAAAGATGGTTATGTTTCCTAACCATAGACAAAGGAGTTGTTATTTGATTAACGGGATCACATCATTAGTTGAATGATCTGATTGACATGACCCATTCCATTAGCTTAGCACCCGATCGTTTAGTATGTTGCTATTGCTTTCTTCATGACTTATACATGTTCCTATGACTATGAGATTATGCAACTCCCGTTTTCCGGAGGAACACTTTGGGTGCTACCAAACGTCACAACGTAACTGGGTGATTATAAAGGAGCATTACAGGTGTCTCCAAAGGTAGATGTTGGGTTGGCGTATTTCGAGATTAGGATTTGTCACTCCGATTGTCGGAGAGGTATCTCTGGGCCCTCTCGGTAATGCACATCACTTAAGCCTTGCAAGCATTGCAACTAAATGAGTTAGTTGTGGGATGATGCATTACAGAACGAGTAAAGAGACTTGCCGGTAACGAGATTGAACTAGGTATTGGAATACCGACGATCGAATCTCGGGCAAGTAACATACCGATGACAAAGGGAACGACGTATGTTGTTATGCGGTCTGACCGATAAAGATCTTCGTAGAATATGTAGGAGCCAATATGGGCATCCAGGTCCCACTATTGGTTATTGACCGGAGACATGTCTCGGTCATGTCTACATTGTTCTCGAACCCGTAGGGTCCGCACGCTTAAGGTTACGATGACAGTTATATTATGAGTTTATGCATTTTGATGTACCGAAGTTAGTTCAGAGTCCCGTATGTGATCACGGACATGACGAGGAGTCTCGAAATGGTCGAGACATAAAGATTGATATATTGGAAGCCTATGTTTGGATATCGGAAGTGTTCCGGGTGAAATCGGGATTTTACCGGAGTACCGGGAGGTTACCGGAACCCCCCGGGAACCATATGGGCCTTAGTGGGCCTTAGTGGAAAGGAGAAAGGGTCAGCCCAAGGTGGCCGCGCGCCTCCCCCCTTCCCTTAGTCCTATTAGGACTAGGAGAGGTGGCCGGCCCCCTCTCTCTCTTCCCCCCCGAGGAATCCTATTCCAACTAGGATTGGGGGGGGGGAATCCTACTCCCGGAGGGAGTAGGACTCTCCTGGCGCGCCCCTTGTGGCCGGCCAGCCTCCCCCCTTTGGTCCTTTATATACTGAGGTAGAGGCACCCTAGAACACACAAGTTGATCCACGTGATTTATTCCTTAGCCGTGTGCGGTGCCCCCTGCCACCATAGTCCTCGATAATACTGTAGCGGAGTTTAGGCGAAGCCCTGCTGCTGTAGTACATCAAGATCGTCACCACGCCGTCGTGCTGACGGAACTCTTCCCCGACACTTTGCTGGATCGGAGTCCGGGGACCGTCATCGAGCTGAACGTGTGCTCAAACTCGGAGGTGCCGTAGTTTCGGTGCTTGATCGGTTGGATCGTGAAGACGTACGACTACTTCCTCTACGTTGTGTCATCGCTTCCGCAGTCGGTCTGCGTGGGTACGTAGACAACACTCTCCCCTCTCGTTGCTATGCATCACATGATCTTGCGTGTGCGTAGGAATTTTTTTTGAAATTACTACGAAACCCAACAGTGGTATCAGAGCCTAGGTTATTTATGTTGATGTTATATGCACAAGTAGAACACAAGTGAGTTGTGGGCGATATAAGTCATACTGCCTACCAGCATGTCATACTTTGGTTCGGTGGCATTGTTGGATGAGACGACCCGGACCAACCTTACGCGTACGCTTACGCGAGACCGGTTCCCCCGACGTGCTTTGCACATAGGTGGCTTGCGGGCGACTGTCTCTCCAACTTTAGTTGAACCGAGTATGGCTACGCCCGGTCCTTGCGAAGGTTAAAACGGAGTCTATTTGACAAACTATCATTGTGGTTTTGATGCGTAGGTGAGATTGGTTCTTGCTTAAGCCCGTAGCAGCCACGTAAAACTTGCAACAACAAAGTAGAGGACGTCTAACTTGTTTTTGCAGGGCATGTTGTGATGTGATATGGCCAAGACATGATGCTGAATTTTATTGTATGAGATGATCATGTTTTGTAACCGAGTTATCGGCAACTGGCAGGAGCCATATGGTTGTCGCTTTATTGTATGCAATGAAATCGCGATGTAATGCTTTACTTTATTACTAAGTGGTAGTGATAGTCGTGGAAGCATAAGCTTGGCGAGACGACAACGATGCTACGATGGAGATCAAGGTGTCACGCCGGTGACGATGGTGATCACGACGGTGCTTCGGAGATGGAGATCACAAGCACAAGATGATGATGGCCATATCATATCACTTATATTGATTGCATGTGATGTTTATCCTTTTTATGCATCTTATCTTGCTTTGATTGACGGTAGCATTATAAGATGATCTCTCACTAAATTATCAAGAGGTGTTCTCCCTGAGTATGCACCATTGCCAAAGTTCGTCGTGCCCAGACACCACGTGATGATCGGGTGTGATAAGCTCTACGTCCATCTACAACGGGTGCAAGCCAGTTTTGCACACGCAAAATACTCAGGTTAAACTTGACGAGCCTAGCATATGCAGATATGGCCTCGGAACACGGAGACCGAAAGGTCGAGCGTGAATTATATAGTAGATATGATCAACATAACGATGTTCACCATTGAAAACTACTGCATCTCACGTGATGATCGGTTATGGTTTAGTTGATTTGGATCACGTAATCACTTAGAAGATTAGAGGGATGTCTATCTAAGTGGGAGTTCTTAAGTAATTTGATTAATTGAACTTAAACTTATCATGAACTTAGTACCTGATAGTATCTTGCTTGTTTATGTTGATTGTAGATAGATGGCTCGTGCTGTTGTTCCGTTGAATTTTAATGCGTTCCTTGAGAAAGCAAAGTTGAAAGATGATGGTAGCAATTATACGGACTGGGTCCGTAACTTGAGGATTATCCTCATTGCTGCTCAGAAGAATTACGTCCTGGAAGCACCGCTGGGTGCCAGGCCTGCTGCTGGAGCAACACCGGATGTTATGAACGTCTGGCAGAGCAAAGCTGATGACTACTCGATAGTTCAGTGTGCCATGCTTTACGGCTTAGAATCGGGACTTCAACGACGTTTTAAACGTCATGGAGCATATGAGATGTTCCAGGAGTTGAAGTGAATATTTCAAGCAAATGCCCGGATTGAGAGATATGAAGTCTCCAATAATTTCTATAGCTACAAGATGGAGGAGAACAGTTCTGTCAGTGAGCATATACTCAAAATGTCTGGGTATAATAATCACTTGATACAATTGGGAGTTAATCTTCTGGATGATTGCGTCATTGACAAGAATTCTCCAATCACTGCCACCAAGCTACAAGAGCTTCGTGATGAACTATAATATGCAAGGGATGAACAAGACTATTCCCGAGCTCTTCGCAATGCTGAAAGCTGCGGAGGTAGAAATCAAGAAGGAGCACAAGTGTTGATGGTTAACAAGACCACTAGTTTCAAGAAAAAGGGCAAAGGGAAGAAGAAGGGGAACTTCAAGAAGAATAGCAAGCAAGTTGCTGCTCAGGAGAAGAAACCCAAGTCTGGACCTAAGCCTGAAACAGAGTGCTTCTACTGCAAGCAGACTGGTCACTGGAAGCGGAACTGCCCCAAGTATTTGGCGGATAAGAAGGATGGCAAGGTGAACAAAGGTATATGTGATATACATGTTATTGATGTGTACCTTACTAGAGCTCGCAGTAGCACCTGGGTATTTGATACTGGTTCTGTTGCTAATATTTGCAACTCGAAACATGGACTACGGAATAAGCGGGCACTGTCAAAGGACGAGGTGACGATGCGCGTGGGAAACGGTTCCAAAGTCGATGTGATCGCGGTCGGCACGCTACCTCTACATCTACCTTCGGGATTAATATTAGACCTAAATAATTGTTATTTGGTGCCAGCGTTGAGCATGAACATTATATCTGGATCTTGTTTGATGCGAGACGGTTATTCATTTAAATCAGAGAATAATGGTTGTTCTATTTATATGAGTAATATCTTTTATGGTCATGCACCTTTGAAGAGTGGTCTATTTTTGATGAATCTCGACAGTAGTGATACACATATTCATAATGTTGAAGCCAAAAGATGCAGAGTTGATAATGAAAGTGCAACTTATTTGTGGCACTGTCATTTAGGTCATATCGGTGTAAAGCGCATGAAGAAACTCCATACTGATGGACTTTTGGAACCACTTGATTATGAATCACTTGGTACTTGCGAACCGTGCCTCATGGGCAAGATGACCAAAACACCGTTCTCTGGTACTATGGAGAGAGCAACAGATTTGTTGGAAATCATACATACCGATGTATGTGGTCCGATGAATATTGAGGCTCGTGGCGGATATCGTTATTTTCTCACCTTCCCAGATGACTTAAGCAGATATGGATATATCTACTTAATGAAACATAAGTTTGAAACATTTGAAAAGTTCAAAGAATTTCAGAGTGAAGTTGAAAATCATCGTAACAAGAAAATAAAGTTTCTACGATCTGATCGTGGAGGAGAATATTTGAGTTACGAGTTTGGTGTACATTTGAAAAATTGTGGAATAGTTTCGCAACTCACGCCACTCGGAACACCACAGCGTAATGGTGTGTCCGAACGTCGTAATCGTACTTTACTAGATATGGTGCGATCTATGATGTCTCTTACTGATTTACCGCTATCGTTTTGGGGTTATGCTTTAGAGACGGCCGCATTCACGTTAAATAGGGCACCATCAAAATCCGTTGAGACGACGCCTTATGAACTGTGGTTTGGCAAGAAACCAAAGTTGTCGTTTCTTAAAGTTTGGGGCTGCGATGCTTATGTGAAAAAGCTTCAACCTGATAAGCTCGAACCCAAATCGGAGAAATGTGTCTTCATAGGATACCCAAAAGACACTGTTGGGTACACCTTCTATCACAGATCCGAAGGCAAGACATTCGTTGCTAAGAATGGATCCTTTCTAGAGAAGGAGTTTCTCTCGAAAGAAGTGAGTGGGAGGAAAGTAGAACTTGACAAGGTAAATATACCTACTCCCTTATTGGAAAGTAGTACATCACAGAAAACTATTTCTATGACACCTACACCAGTTAGTGAGGAAGCTAATGATGATGATCATGAAACTTCAGAACAAGATACTACTGAACCTCGTAGATCAACCAGAGTAAGATCCGCGCCAGAGTGGTACGGTAATCCTGTTCTGGAAATCATGCTACTAGATCATGATGAACCTACGAACTATGAAGAAGCGATGGTGAGCCCAGATTCCGCAAAATGGCTTGAAGCCATGAAATCTGAGATGGGATCCATGTATGAGAACAAAGTATGGACTTTGGTTGACTTGCCCGATGATCGGCAAGCAATTGAGAATAAATGGATCTTCAAGAAGAAGACTGACGCTGATGGTAATGTTACTGTCTACAAAGCTCGACTTGTCGCAAAAGGTTTTCGACAAGTTCAAGGGGTTGACTACGATGAGACCTTCTCACCCGTAGCGATGCTTAAGTCTGTCCGAATCATGTTAGCAATTGCCGCATTTTATGATTATGAAATTTGGCAGATGGATGTCAAAACTGCATTCCTGAATGGATTTCTGGAAGAAGAGTTGTATATGATGCAACCGGAAGGTTTTGTCAATCCAAAGGGAGCTAACAAAGTATGCAAGCTCCAGCGATCCATTTATGGACTGGTGCAAGCCTCTCGGAGTTGGAATAAACATTTTGATAGTGTGATCAAAGCATTTGGTTTTATACAGACTTTTGGAGAAGCCTGTATTTACAAGAAAGTGAGTGGGAGCTCTGTAGCATTTCTGATATTATATATGGATGACATATTGTTGATTGGAAATGATATAGAATTTCTGGATAGCATAAAAGGATACTTGAATAAGAGTTTTTCAATGAAAGACCTCGGTGAAGCTGCTTACATATTAGGCATTAAGATCTATAGAGATAGATCAAGACGCTTAATTGGACTTTCACAAACAACATACCTTGACAAAATTTTGAAGAAGTTCAAAATGGATCAAGCAAAGAAAGGATTCTTGCCTGTGTTACAAGGTGTGAAATTGAGTAAGACTCAATGCCCGACCACTACAGAAGATAGAGAGAATATGAAAGATGTTCCCTATGCATCAGCAATAGGATCTATCATGTATGCAATGCTGTGTACCAGACCTGATGTGTGCCTTGCTATAAGTCTAGCAGGGAGGTACCAAAGTAATCCAGGAGTGGATCACTGCACAGCGGTCAAGAACATCCTGAAATACCTGAAAAGGACTAAGGATATGCTTCTCGCATATGGAGGTGACAAAGAGCTCGTCGTAAAAGGTTACGTTGATGCAAGCTTTGACACTGATCCGGACAATTCTAAATCGCAAACCGGATACGTGTTTACATTAAACGGTGGAGCTGTCAGTTGGTGCAGTTCTAAACAAAGCGTCGTAGCGGGATCTACATGTGAAGCGGAGTACATAGCTGCTTCGGAAGCAGCGAACGAAGGAGTCTGGATGAAGGAGTTCATATCCGATCTAGGTGTCATACCTAGTGCATCGGGTCCAATGAAAATCTTTTGTGACAATACTGGTGCAATTGCCTTGGCAAAGGAATCCAGATTTCACAAGAGAACCAAGCACATCAAGAGACGCTTCAATTCCATCCGGGATCTAGTCCAGGTGGGAGACATAGAGATTTGCAAGATACATACGGATCTGAATGTTGCAGACCCATTGACTAAGCCTCTTCCACGAGCAAAACATGATCAACACCAAAGCTCCATGGGTGTTAGAATCATTACAGTGTAATCTAGATTATTGACTCTAGTGCAAGTGGGAGACTGAAGGAAATATGCCCTAGAGGCAATAATAAAGTTATTATTTATTTCCTTATAATCATGATAAATGTTTATTATTCATGCTAGAATTGTATTAACCGGAAACATAATACATGTGTGAATACATAGACAAACAAAGTGTCACTAGTATGCCTCTACTTGACTAGCTCGTTAATCAAAGATGGTTATGTTTCCTAACCATAGACAAAGGAGTTGTTATTTGATTAACGGGATCACATCATTAGTTGAATGATCTGATTGACATGACCCATTCCATTAGCTTAGCACCCGATCGTTTAGTATGTTGCTATTGCTTTCTTCATGACTTATACATGTTCCTATGACTATGAGATTATGCAACTCCCATTTGCCGGAGGAACACTTCGGGTGCTACCAAACGTCACAACGTAACTGGGTGATTATAAAGGAGCATTACAGGTGTCTCCAAAGGTAGATGTTGGGTTGGCGTATTTCAAGATTAGGATTTGTCACTCCGATTGTCGGAGAGGTATCTCTGGGCCCTCTCGGTAATGCACATCACTTAAGCCTTGCAAGCATTGCAACTAAATGAGTTAGTTGCGGGATGATGCATTACAGAACGAGTAAAGAGACTTGCCGGTAACGAGATTGAACTAGGTATTGGAATACCGACAATCGAATCTCGGGCAAGTAACATACCGATGACAAAGGGAACGACGTATGTTGTTATGCGGTCTGACCGATAAAGATCTTCGTAGAATATGTAGGAGCCAATATGGGCATCCAGGTCCCGCTATTGGTTATTGACCGGAGACATGTCTCGGTCATGTCTACATTGTTCTCGAACCCGTAGGGTCCGCACGCTTAAGGTTACGATGACAGTTATATTATGAGTTTATGCATTTTGATGTACCGAAGTTAGTTCGGAGTCCCGGATGTGATCACGGACATGACGAGGAGTCTCGAAATGGTCGATACATAAAGATTGATATATTGGAAGCCTATGTTTGGATATCGGAAGTGTTCCGGGTGAAATCGGGATTTTACCGGAGTACCGGGAGGTTACCGGAACCCCCCGAGAACCATATGGGCCTTAGTGGGCCTTAGTGGAAAGGAGAAAGGGGCAGCCCAAGGTGGCTGCGTGCCTCCCCCCTTCCCTTAGTCCTATTAGGACTAGGAGAGGTGGCCGGCCCCCTCTCTCTCTTCCCCCCCGAGGAATCCTATTCCAACTAGGATTGGGGGGGGATCCTACTCCCGGAGGGAGTCGGACTCTCCTGGCGCGCCCCTTGTGGCCGGCCAGCCTCCCCCCCTTTGGTCCTTTATATACTGAGGTAGAGGCACCCTAGAACACACAAGTTGATCCACGTGATCTATTCCTTAGCCGTGTGCGGTGCCCCCTGCCACCATAGTCCTCGATAATATTGTAGCGGAGTTTAGGCGAAGCCCTGCTGCTGTAGTACATCAAGATCGTCACCACGCCGTCGTGCTGACGGAACTCTTCCCCGACACTTTGCTGGATCGGAGTCCGGGGATTGTCATCGAGCTGAACGTGTGCTCGAACTCGGAGGTGCCGTAGTTTCGGTGCTTGATCGGTTGGATCGTGAAGACGTACGACTACTTCCTCTACGTTGTGTCATCGCTTCCACAGTCGGTCTGCGTGGGTACGTAGACAACACTCTCCCCTCTCGTTGCTATGCATCACATGATCTTGCGTGTGCGTAGGAATTTTTTTTGAAATTACTACGAAACCCAACAGATGGCTCCTCCAAGCACCACGCCAACAAGATCACCATAGCATCCCATGTTGGAAATATGCCCTAGAGGCAATAATAAAATGGTTATTATTATATTTCCTTGTTCATGATAATTGTCTATTGTTCATGCTATAATTGTGTTATCCAGAAATCGTAATACATGTGTGAATATATAGTCCACAACATGTCCCTAGTAAGCCTCTAGTTGACTAGCTCGTTGATCAACTCATAGTCATGGTTTCCTGACTATGGACATTAGATGTCATTGATAATGGGATCACATCATTAGAAGAATGATGTGATGGACAAGACCCAATCTTAAGCATAGAACAAGATCGTGTAGTTCGTTGTTAGACCATGAGATTGTGTAACTCCCGGATACTGTAGGAATACTTTGGGTGTGCCAAACATCACAACGTAACTGGGTGACTATAAAGGTGCACTACGAGTATCTCCGAAAGTGTCTGTTGGGTTGGCACGAATCGAGACTGGGATTTGTCACTCCGCATGACGGAGAGGTATCTCTGGGCCCACTCGGTAAAACATCATCGTAATGAGCTCAATGTGACTAAGGGTTGGCCACGGGATGATGTGTTACGGAACGAGTAAAGTGACTTGCCGGTAACGAGATTGAACAAGGTATTAGAATACCGACGATTGAATCTTGGGCAAGTAACGTACCGATTGACAAAGGGAATTGAACACGGGATTGATTGAATCCTCGACATCGTGGTTCATCCGATGAGATCATCGTGGAATATGTGGGAGCCAACATGGGTATCCAGATCCCGCTGTTGGCTATTGGCCGAATAGTCGTCTCGGTCATGTCTGCATGGTTCCCGAACCCACAGGGTCTACACACTTAAGGTTCGGTGACGCTAGGGTTGTAGAAATATTAGTATGCGGTAACCCGAAAGTTGTTCGGAGTCCCGGATGAGGTCCTGGACGTCACAAGGAGTTCCGAAATGGTCCGGAGGTAAAGATTTGTATATAGGAAGTCCAGTTTCGGCCACCGGGAAAGCTTCGGGGGTCACCGGTATTGTACCGGGACCACCCGAAGGATCCCCGGGGTCCATCGGGTGGGGCCACCTATCCCGGAGGGCCCCATGGGCTGAAGTGGGAAGGGAACCAACCCCTGGTGGGCTGGTGCGCCCCCATGGGCCTCCTCCTGTGCCTAGGGTTAGAAACCCTAGGGGTGGGGGCGCCTCCACCTGGCTTGGGGGCCAAGCCACCCCCTTGGCCGCCGCCCCCCCATCTAGATGGGATCAAGAGGGGCCGGCGCCCCCTGGCCCCTATATATAGTGGAGGGGAGGGAGGACAGCCGCACCCAAGTCCCTGGTGCCTCCCTCTCCCCCCGTGACATCTCTCCCTCTTGTTGGTGCTTGGCGAAGCCCTGCCGAGATCCCGCTACTTCCACCACCACGCCGTCGTGCTGCTGGATCTCCATCAACCTCTCCTCTCCCCTTGCTGGATCAAGAAGGAGGAGACATCTCTCCGAACCGTACGTGTGTTGAACGCGGAGGTGCCGTCCGTTTGGCGCTCGGTCATCGGTGATTTGGATCACGACGAGTACGACTCCATCAACCCCGTTCTCTTGAACGCTTCCGCTCGCGATCTACAAGGTTATGTAGATGCACTCCCCTCTCCCTCGTTGCTAGATCACTCAATAGATTGATCTTGGTGACGCGTAGAAAATTTTAAAATTCTGCTACATTCCCCAACAGTGGCATCATGAGCTAGGTCTATGCGTAGTTTCTATGCACGAGTAGAACACAAGTTGTTGTGGGCGTTGATTTTGTCAATTTACTTGCCGTTACTAGTCTTATCTTGATTCGGCGGCATCGTGGGATGAAGCGGCCCGGACCAACCTTACACGTACGCTTACGTGAGACTGGTTCCACCGACTAACATGCACTAGTTGCATAAGGTGGCTTGCGGGTGTCTGTCTCTCCCACTTTAGTCGGATCGGATTCGATGAAAAGGGTCCTTATGAAGGGTAAATAGCAATTGGCATATCACGTTGTGGTTTTTGCGTAGGTAAGAAACGTTCTTGCTAGAAACCCATAGCAGCCACGTAAAACATGCAAACAACAATTAGAGGACGTCTAACTTGTTTTTGCAGGGTATGCTATGTGATGTGATATGGCCAAAGGATGTGATGAATGATATATGTGATGTATGAGATTGATCATGTTCTTGTAATAGGAATCACGACTTGCATGTCGATGAGTATGACAGCCGGCAAGAGCCATAGGAGTTGTCTTAATTTATTTATGACATGCGTGTCAACATAAATGTCATGTAGTTACTTTACTTATCGCTAACCGTTAGCCATAGTAGTAGAAGTAATAGTTGACGAGACAACTTCATGAAGACACGATGATGGAGATTATGGTGTCATGCCAGTGACGACAATGATCATGGCACCCCGAAGATGGAGATCAAAAGGAGCAAAATGATATTGGCCATATCATGTCACTATTTGACTGCATGTGATGTTTATCATGTTTTACATCTTATTTGCTTAGAACGACGGTAGCATAAATAAGATGATCCCTCGCAATAATTTCAAGAAAGTGTTCCCCCTAACTATGCACCATTGCTAAGGTCCGTTGTTCCGAAGCACCACGTGATGATCGGGTGTGATAGGTTCTAATGTTCACATACAACGGATGAAAGCCAGATTTACACACGCAATACACTTAGGTTGACTTGACGAGCCTAGCATATACACGGTGAAGGAAATATGCCCTAGAGACGATAATAAAGTTATTATTTATTTCCTTATATCATGATAAATGTTTATCATTCATGCTAGAATTGTATTAACCGGAAACATAATACATGTGTGAATACATAGACAAACAAAGTGTCACTAGTATGTCTCTACTTGACTAGCTCATTAACCGAAGATGGTTATGTTTCCTATGTTGGGGAACGTTGCAGAAAACAAAAAAATTTCCTACGTTTCACCAAGATCAATCTATGGAGTCAACTAGCAACGAGAGGAGAGTGCATCTACATACCCTTGTAGATCGCGAGCGGAAGCGTTCAAGAGAACGGGGATGATGGAGTCGTACTCGCCGTGATCCAAATCACCGATGACCAAGTGCCGAACGGACAACACCTCCGCGTTCAACACACGTACGGAGCGGATGACGTCTCCTCCTTCTTGATCCAGCAAGGGGGAAGGAGAGGTTGATGAAGATCCAGCAGCATGACGGCATGGTGGTGGATGCAGCAGTGATCGCAGCAGGGCTTCGCCGAGCTTCTGCGAGAGGGAGAGGTGTAGCAGGGGAGAGGGAGGCGCCAAGACTTGAGGTGTATCTGCCCTCCCTCCCCCCTTTATATAGGCCCCCTAGGGGGGTGCGCCGGCCCTAGGAGATGGGATCTCCTCGGGGGGCGGCGGCCAAGGGGGTGGAGTACCCCCCAAGGCAAGTGGAGGCGCCCCCTCCCCTAGGGTTCCCAACCCTAGGTGCATGGGGGGCCCAAGGGGGGGTGCACCAGCCCACTATGGGCTGGTTCCCCTCCGCACTTCAGCCCATGGGGCCCTCCGGGATGGGTGGCCCCACCCGGTGGACCCCCAGGACCCATCCGGTGGTCCCGGTACAATACCGGTGAACCCGAAACTTTCCCGATGGCTGAAACTACACTTCCTATATATAATTCTTCACCTCCGGACAATTCTGGAACTCCTCGTGACGTCCAGGATCTCATCCGGGACTCCGAACAACTTTCGGATTACTGCATACTCATATCTATACAACCCTAGCGTCACCGAACCTTAAGTGTGTAGACCCTACGGGTTCGGGAGACAAGCAGACATGACCGAGATGACTCTCTGGCCAATAACCAACAGCGGGATCTGGATACCCATGTTGGCTCCCACATGCTCCTCGATGATCTCATCGGATGAACCACGATGTCGAGGACCTAATCAATCCCGTACTCAATTCCCTTTGTCAATCGGTACGTTACTTGCCCGAGACTCGATCGTCGGTATCCCAATACCTTGTTCAGTCTCATTACCGGCAAGTCACTTTACTCGTACCGTAATGCATGATCCCATGATCAACCACTTGATCACATTGAGCTCATTATGATGATGCATTACCGAGTGGGTCCAGAGATACCTCTCCGTCATACGGAGTGACAAATCCCAGTCTCGATTCGGGCCAACCCAACAGACACTTTCGGAGATACCTGTAATGTACCTTTATAGTCACCCAGTTACGTTGTGATGTTTGGCACACCCAAGGCACTCCTACGGTATCCGGGAGTTGCACAATCTCATGGTCTAAGGAAATGATACTTGACATCTAGAAAAGCTACAGCAAACGAACTACACGATCTTTGTGCTATGCTTAGGTTTGGGTCTTGTCCATCACATCATTCTCCTAATGATGTGATCCCGTTATCAATGACATCCCCATGTCCATAGCCAGGAAACCATGACTATCTGTTGATCAACGAGCTAGTCAACTAGAGGCTCACTAGGGACACATTGTGGTCTATGTATTCACACATGTATTACGATTTCCGGATAATACAATTATAGCATGAATAATAGACAATTATCATGAACAAGGAAATATAATAATCATTTTATTATTGCCTCTAGGGCATATTTCCAACATCCTAGCCATAGACATGAGTTGTCATTTGATTAACGGGATCATATCATTAGGAGAATGATGTGATTGACTTGACCCATTCCATTAGCTTAGCACTTGATCGTTTAGTTTGTTGCTATTGCTTTCTTCATAACTTATACATGTTCCTATGACTATGAGATTATGCAACTCCTGTTTACCGGAGGAACACTTTGTGTGCTACCAAACATCACAACATAACTGGGTGATTATAAAGGTGCTCTACAGGTGTCTCCGAAAGTACTTGTTGGGTTGGCGTATTTCGAGATTAGGATTTGTCACTCCGATTGTTGGAGAGGTATCTCTAGGCCCACTCGGTAATGCACATCACTATAAGCCTTGCAAGCATTGAAACTAATGAGTTAGTTGCGGGATGATGTATTACGGAACGAGTAAAGAGACTTGCCGGTAACGAGATTGAACTAGGTATTGAGATACCGACGATCGAATCTCGGGCAAGTAATATACCGATGACAAAGGGAACAACGTATGTTGTTATGCGGTCTGACCGATAAAGATCTTCGTAGAATATGTAGGAGCCAATATGAGCATCTAGGTTCCGCTATTGGTTATTGACCGGAGACGTGTCTCGGTCATGTCTACATTGTTCTCGAACCCGTAGGATCCGCACGCTTAAAGTTCGATGACGGTTATATTATGAGTTTATGTGTTTTGATGTACCGAAGGAGTTCGGAGTCCCGGATGAGATCGGGGACATGACGAGGAGTCTCGAAATGGTCGAGACGTAAATATCGATATATTGGACGACTATATTCGGACATCGGAAAGGTTCCGAGTGATTCGGGTATTTTCGGGAGTACTGGGGAGTTACAGGAATTCGTATTGGGCCTTAATGGGCCATGCGGGAAAGGAGAGAAAGGCCTCAAAGGGTGGCCGCACCCCTCCCCATGGGCTGGTCCGAATTGGACTAGGGAGGGGGGCGCACCCTTCCTTCCTTCTCCTTTTCCCTTCCCTTTCCTTCCCTCCTACTCCTACTACTTGGAAGGGCTCCTAGTTCTACTAGGAAAGGGGGAATCCTACTCCCGGTGGGAGTAGGACTCCCCTAGGGCGCGCCATAGAGAAGGCCGGCCCTCCCCTCCTCCACTCCTTTATATACGTGGCCAGGGGGCACCCCATAGACACACAAGTTGATCAGTTGATCTCTCCCAACCATGTGCGGTGCCCCCCTCCACCATATTCCACCTCGGTCATATCGTAGCAGTGCTTAGGTGAAGCCCTGCGTCGGTAGCAACATCATCACCGTCACCACACCGTCGTGCCGACGGAACTCTCCCGTGAAGCTCTGATGGATCGGAGTTCGCGGGACGTCATCGAGCTAAACGTGTGCTGAACTCGGAGGTGCCGTGCGTTCGGTACTTGGATCGGTCGGATCGTGAAGACGTACGACTATATCAACCGCGTTGTGCTAATGCTTCCACTTTCGGTCTACGAGGGTACGTAGACAACACTCTCCCCTCTCGTTGCTATGCATCACCATGATCTTGCGTGTGCGTAGGAATTTTTTTGAAATTACTACGTTCCCCAACGGTGGTATCAGAGCCAGGTTTTATGCGTTGATGTTATGCACGAGTAGAACACAAGGGAGTTGTGGGCGATATAAGTCATACTGCTTACCAGCATGTCATACTTTGGTTCGGCGGTATTGTTGGATGAAGCGGCCCGGACCAACATTACGCGTACGCTTATGCGAGACTGGTTTCACCGTCGTGCTTTGCACACAGGTGGCTGACGGGTGTCAGTTTCTCCAACTTTAGTTGAACCGAGTGTGGCTACGCCCGGTCCTTGCGAAGGTTAAAACAGCACCAACTTGACAAACTATCGTTGTGGTTTTGATGCATAGGTAAGAATGGTTCTTGCTAAGCCCGTAGCAGCCACGTAAAACTTGCAACAACAAAGTAGAAGACGTCTAACTTGTTTTTGCAGGGCATGTTGTGATGTGATATGGTCAAGACATGATGCTAAATTTTATTGTATGAGATGATCATGTTTGGTAACCGAGTTATCGGCAACTGGCAGGAGCCATATGGTTGTCGCTTTATTGTATGCAATGCAATTGCGCTGTAATGCTTTACTTTATCACTAAGCGGTAGCGATAAGATTGGCGAGACGACAACGATGCTACGATGGTGATCAAGGTGTCGCGCCGGTGACGATGGTGATCATGACGGTGCTTCGGAGATGGAGATCACAAGCACAAGATGATGATGGCCATATCATATCACTTATATTGATTGCATGTGATGTTTATCTTTTATGCATCTTATCTTGCTTTGATTGACGGTAGCATTATAAGATGATCTCTCACTAAATTTCCAGATAAAAGTGTTCTCCCTGGGTATGCACCGTTGCGAAAGTTCATCGTGCCCAGACACCACGTGATGATCGGGTGTGATAAGCTCTACGTCCATCTACAACGGGTGCAAGCCAGTTTTGCACACGCAGAATACTCAGGTTAAACTTGACGAGCCTAGCATATGCAGATATGGCCTCGGAACACTGAGACCAAAAGTTCGAGCGTGAATCATATAGTAGATATGATCAACATAATGATGTTCACCATTGAAAGCTATTCCATTTCACGTGATGATCGGTTATGGTTTAGTTGATTTGGATCACGTGATCACTTAGATGATTAGAGGGATGTCTATCTAAGTGGGAGTTCTTAAGTAATATGATTAATTGAACTTTAATTTATCATGAACTTAGTCCTGGTAGTATTAGCATATCTATGTTGTAGATCAATAGCTCGCGATGTTGCTCCCCGTTTAATTTTTATATGTTCCTAGAGAAAACTAAGTTGAAAAATGTTAGTAGCAATGATGCGGATTGGATCCGTGATTTGAGGATTATCCTCATTGCTGCACAGAAGAATTATGTCCTTGATGCACTGCTAGGTCACAGACCTATTGCAGGAGCAGATGCAGACGTTCTGAACGTTTGGCTAGCTCAATATGATGACTACTTGATAGTTTAGTGCACCATGCTTAACGGCTTAGAATCGGGACTTCAAAGACGTTTTGAACGTCATGGAACACATGAGATGTTCCAGGAGTTGAAGTTAATATTTTAAGCAAATACCCGAGTTGAGAGATATGAAATCTCCAACAGGTTCTATAGCTAAAAGATGGAGGAGAATAGCTCAAGCAGTGAGCATGTGCTCAGATTGTCTGGGTACTACAATCGCTTGAATCAAGTGGGAGTTAATCTTCCAGATAAAATAGTGATTGACAGAATTCTCTAGTCACCATCACCAAGTTAGTAGAACTTCGTGATGAACTATAATATGCAAGGGATAACGGAAACGATTCCCAAGCTCTTCGCGATGCTGAAATCGACGAAGGTAGAAATCAAGAAAAGCATCAAGTGTTGATGGTAAACAAAACCACTAGTTTCAAGTAAAGGGACAAAGGGAAGAAAGGGGAACTTCAAGAAGAACGGCAAGCAAGTTGCTGCTCAAGTGAAAAACCCAAGTCTGGACCTAAGCCTGAAACTGAGTGCTTCTACTACAAAGGGACTGGTCATTGGAAGCGGAACTACCCCAAGTATTTGGCGGATAAGAAGGATGGCAAAGTGAACAAAGGTATATTTGATATACAGATTATTGATGTGTATTTTACTAGTGTTCGTAGCAACCCCTCGGTATTTGATACTGGTTCAGTTGCTAAGAGTAGTAACTCGAAACGGGAGTTGCAGAATGAACAGAGACCAGTTAAGGGTGAAGTGACGATGTGTGTTGGAAGTGGTTCCAAGATTGATATGATCATCATCGCACACTCCCTATACTTTCGGGATTAGTGTTGAACCTAAATAAGTGTTATTTGGTGTTTGCGTTGAGCATGAATATGATTTGATCATGTTTATTGCAATACTGTTATTCATTTAAGTAAGAGAATAAATTCTTGTTCTGTTTACATGAATAAAACCTTATATGGTTACACACCCAATGAAAATGGTTCGCTGGATCTCGATCGTAGTGATACACATATTCATAATATTGAAACCAAAAGATGCAAAGTTAATAATGATAGTGCAACTTATTTGTGGCATTGCCATTTAGGTCATATTGGTGTAAAGCGCATGAAGAAAATCCATGCTGATGGGCTTTTGGAATCATTTGATTATGAATCAGTTGATGCTTGCGAACCATGCCTCATGGGCAAGATGACTAAGACTTCGTTCTCCGGAACAATGGATCAAGCAACAGATTTGTTGGAAATCATACATACTGATGTATGTGGTCCGATGAATATTGAGGCTCGCGGCAGGTATCATTATTTTCTGATCTTCATAGATGATTTGAGCAGATATGAGTATATCTACTTGATGAAACACAAGTCTGAAACATTTGAAAAGTTCGAAGAATTTCAGAGTGAAGTGGAGAATCATCGTAACAAAAATAAAAGTTTCTACGATATGATCACAGAAGGAAAATATTTGAGTTACGAGTTTGGCCTTCAGTTAAAACAATGTGAAATAGTTTCACTACTCACGCCACCTGGAACACCATAGTGTAATGGTGTGTCTGAACGTCATAACCGTACTTTATTAGATATGGTGCGATCTATGATGTCTCTTACCGATTTACCACTATCGTTTTGGGGTTATGCATTAGAGACAGCTACATTCACATTAAATAGGGCACCATCTAAATCCGTTGAGACGACACCGTATGAACTATGGTTTGGCAAGAAACCTAAGCTGTCGTTTCTTAAAGTTGAGGTTGCAATGCTTATGTGAAAAAGTTTCAACCTGATAAGCTCAAACCCAAATCGGAGAAGTGCATCTTCATAGGATACCCAAAAGAAAATGTTGGGTACACCTTCTATCACATATTCGAAGGCAAGATATTCATTGCTGAGAATGGATCCTTTCTAGAGAAGGAGTTTCTCTCGAAAGAAGTGAGTGGGAGGAAAGTATAACTTGATGAGGTAATTGTACCTGCTCCCTTATTGGAAAGTAGTTCATCATAGAAATCTGTTCCCGTGACTACTACACCAATTAGTGAGGAAGCTAATGATGATGATCATGTAACTTCAGATCAAGTTACTACCGAACCTCGTAGGTAAACCAGAGTGAGATCCGCACCAGAGTGGTACGGTAACCCTGTTCTGGAGGTCATGTTACTTGACCATGACGAGCCTATGAACTATGAGGAAGCGATGATGAGCCCAGATTCCACGAAATGGCTTGAGGCCATGAAATCTGAGATGAGATCCATGTATGAGAACAAATTATGGACTTTGATTGACTTGCCCATTGATCGGCGAGCCATTGAGATTAAATGGATCTTCCAGAGGAAGACGGACGCTGATATTAGTGTTACTATCTACAAAGCTAGAATTGTCGCAAAAAAAGGTTTTCGACAAGTTCAAGGTGTTGACTATGATGAGAGTTTCTCACTCGTATCTATGCTTAAGTCTGTCCGAATCATGTTAGCAATTGCCGCATTTTATGAAATCTGGCAAATGGATAAACAAAACTGCATTCCTTAATGGATTTATTAAAGAAGAGTTGTATATGATGCAACCAGAAGGTTTTGTCAATCCTAAAGGTACTAACAAAATATGCAAGCTCCAGTGATCCATCTATGGACTGGTGCAAGCATCTGGGAGTTGGAATATACGCTTTTATAAGTTGATCAAAGCATATAGTTTTATATAGACTTGCGGTGAAGCCTGTATTTATAAGAAAGTGAGTGGGAGCACTACGGTATTTCTGATAAGTATATGTGAATGACATATTGTTGATCGGAGATAATGTAGAATTATTCTGCAAAGCATAAAGGAAGTTTTGAAAGAAGTTTTTCAAAGAAAGACCTCGGTGAAGCTGCTTACATATCGAGCATCAAGATCTATAGAGATAGATCAAGACGCTTGATAAGTTTTTCAATGAGTACATACATTGACAATATTTTGAAGTAGTTCAAAATGGAACAGTCAAAGAAGGAGTTCTTGCCTGTGTTACAAGGTGTGAAGTTGAGTAAGACTCAAAACCCGACCACGGCAGAAGATAGAGAGAGAATGAAAGTCATTCCCTATGCCTCAGCCATAGGTTCTATAAAGTATGCCATGCTATGTACCAGACCTATTGTATACCCTGCCCTGAGTTTGGCAAGGGAGTACAATAGTGATCTAGGAGTAGATCACTAGACAGGCGGTCAAAATTATCCTTAGTGGAATAAGGATATGTTTCTCGATTATGGAGGTGACAAAAAGGTTCGTCGTAAAGGGTTACGTCGATGCAAATTTTGACACTGATCCAGATGACTCTAAATCTCAATCTGGATACATATTGAAAGTGGGAGCAATTAGCTAGAGTAGCTCCGTGCAGAGCATTGTTGACATAGAAATTTGCAAAATACTTACGGATCTGAATGTGGCAGACCCGTTGACTAAACTTCTCTCACAAGCAAAACATGATCACACCTTAGTACTCTTTGGGTGTTAATCACATAGCGATGTGAACTAGATTATTGACTCTAGTAAATCCTTTGGGTGTTGGTCACATGTTGATGTGAACTATGGGTGTTAATCACATGGTGATGTGAACTATTGGTATTAAATCACATGGCGATGTGAACTAGATTATTGACTCTAGTGCAAGTGGGAGACTGAAGGAAATATGCCCTAGAGGCAATAATAAAGTTATTATTTATTTCCTTATATCATGATAAATGTTTATTATTCATGCTAGAATTGTATTAACCGGAAACATAATACATGTGTGAATACATAGACAAACAGAGTGTCACTAGTATGCCTCTACTTGACTAGCTCGTTAACCAAAGATGGTTATGTTTCCTAGCCATAGACATGAGTTGTCATTTGATTAACGGGATCACATCATTAGGAGAATGATGTGATTGACTTGACCCATTCCATTAGCTTAGCACTTGATCGTTTAGTTTGTTGCTATTGCTTTCTTCATAACTTATACATGTTCCTATGACTATGAGATTATGCAACTCCCGTTTACCGGAGGAACACTTTGTGTGCTACCAAACGTCACAAGTAACTGGGTGATTATAAAGGTGCTCTACAGGTGTCTCCGAAGGTACTTGTTGGGTTGGCGTATTTCGCGATTAGGATTTGTCACTCCGATTGTCGGAGAGGTATCTCTGGTCCCACTCGGTAATGCACATCACTATAAGCCTTGCAAGCATTGCAACTAATGAGTTAGTTGCAGGATGATGTATTACGGAACGAGTAAAGAGATTTGCCGGTAACGAGATTGAACTAGGTATTGAGATACCGACGATCGAATCTCGGGCAAGTAATATACCGAAAAGGTTCCGAGTGATTCGGGTATTTTCGGGAGTACTGGGGAGTTACGGGAATTCGTATTGGGCCTTAATGGGCCATACGGGAAAGGAGAGAAAGGCCTCAAAGGGTGGCCACACCCCTCCCCATGGGCTGGTACGAATTGGACTAGGGAGGGGGGCGCACCCTTCCTTCCTTCTCCTTTTCCCTTCCCTTTCCTTCCCTCCTACTCCTACTACTTGGAAGGGCTCCTAGTTCTACTAGGAAAGGGGGAATCCTACTCCCGGTGGGAGTAGGACTCCCCTAGGGCGTGTCATAGAGAGGGCCGGCCCTCCCCTCCTCCACTCCTTTATATACGTGGCTAGGGGGCACCCCATAGACACACAAGTTGATCAGTTGATCTCTCCCAGCAGTGTGCGGTGCCCCCCTCCACCATATTCCACCTCGGCCATATCGTAGCGGTGCTTAGGCGAAGCCCTGCGTCGGTAGCAACATCATTACCGTCACCATGCCGTCGTGCTGACAGAACTCTCCCGTGAAGCTCTGCTGGATCGGAGTTCGCGGGACGTCATCGAGCTGAACGTGTGCTGAACTCAGAGGTGCCGTGCATTCAGTACTTGGATCGGTCGGATCGTGAAGATGTACGACTACATCAACCGCATTGTGCTAACGGTTCCGCTTCCGATCTACGAGGGTACGTAGACAACACTCTCCCCTCTCGTTGCTATGCATCACCATGGTCTTGCGTGTGCATAGGAATTTTTTTGAAATTACTACGTTCCCCAACACACGGAAGACTGAAAGGTCGAACATGAGTCGTATAGAAGATACGATCAACATGAAAATGTTCATCGATGATGACTAGTCCGTCTCACGTGATGATTGGACACGGCCTAGTTGACTCGGATCATGTATCACTTAGATGACTAGAGGGATGTCTATCTGAGTGGGAGTTCATTAATAATTTGATTAGATGAACTTAATTATCATGAACATAGTCTAAAATCTTTGCAATATGTCTTGTAGATCAAATGGCCCATGCTAATGCTACCCTCAACTTCAACGCATTCCTAGAGAAAAACAAACTGAAAGACGATGGCAGCAACTACACGGACTGGGTCCGTAACCTGAGGATTATCCTCATAGCTGCCAGGAAAGCATATGTCCTTGATGCACCGCTAGTTGAAGCACCTGTTTTCCCTACAGAACAAGACGTTATGAACGCTTGGCAGACACGTAGTGATGATTACTCTCTGGTTCAATGCGGCATGCTTTACAGCTTAGAACCGGGTCTCCAAAAGTGTTTTGAGCAACACGGAGCATATGCGATGTTCCAAGAGCTAAAAATGGTTTTCCAAGCTCACGCCCGGGTCGAGAGATATGAAGTCTCCGACAAGTTCTACAGTTGTAAGATGGAGGAGAACAGTTCTGTCAGCGAGCACATACTCAAAATGTATGGGCTGCATAACCGCTTGTCTCAGCTAGGAGTTAATCTCCCAGATGATGCGGTCGTTGGCAGAATCCTTCAGTCGCTCCCACCTAGCTACAAGAGCTTTGTGATGAACTTCAATATGCAGGGGATGGAAAAGACCATTCCCGAGGTATATTCAATGCTGAAATCAGCGGAGGTGGAAATCAAAAAGGGACATCAAGTGTTTATGGTGAATAAAACCACTAAGTTCAAGAAAGGCAAGGGTAAAAAAGAACTTCAAGAAGGACGACAAGGGAGTTGCCGCGCCCGGTAAGCAAGCTGCCGGGAAGAAGTCAAAGAATGGACCCAAGCCTGAGACTGAGTGCTTTTATTGCAAGGGAAACGGTCACTGGAAGCGGAACTCCCCCAAGTACTTAGCGGAAAAGAAGGCCGGCAATACCAAAGGTATATGTGATATACATGTTATTGATGTGTACCTTACCAGCGCTCGTAGTAGCTCCTGGGTATTTGATACCGGTGCAGTTGCTCATATTTGTAACTCAAAACATGAACTGCAGAATAAATGGAGACTGGCGAAGGACGAGGTGATGATGCACGTCGGGAATGGTTCCAAGGTCGATGTGATCGCCGTCGGCATGCTACCTCTGCATTTACCTACGGGATTAGTTTTAAACCTCAATAATTGTTATTTAGTACCAGCTTTGAGCATGAACATTGTATCTGGATCTCGTTTAATGCGAGATGGCTACTCATTTAAATCCGAGAATAATGGTTGTTCTATATATATGAGAGTCATGTTTTATGGTCATGCCCCGCTGGTCAATGGTTTATTCTTATTTAATCTCGAACGTGATGTTACACACATTCATTGTGTGAATGCTAAAAGATGTAAGGTTGATAATGATAGTCCCACATACTTGTGGCACTGCCGCCTTGGTCACATTGGTGTCAAACGCATGAAGAAACTCCATGCTGATGGACTTTTGGAGTCTCTTGATTATGAATCATTTGACACGTGCGAACCATGCCTCATGGGTAAAATGACCAAGACTCCGTTCTCCAGAACAATGGAGCGAGCAACCAACTTATTGGAAATCATACATACTGATGTGTGCGGTCCAATGAGCGTTGAGGCTCGCGGTGGCTATCATTATGTCCGCAGCCTCACTGATGACTTAAGTAGATATGGGTATGTCTACTTAATGAAACACAAGTCTGAGACCTTTGAAAAGTTCAAGGAATTTCAGAGTGAGGTTGAGAATCAACGTGACAGGAAAATCAAGTTCTTACGATCAGATCGTGGGGGAGAATATTTGAGTCACGAATTTGGCACGCACTTAAGGAAATGTGGAATAGTTTCACAACTCACGCCGCCTGGAACACCACAGCGTAATGGTGTGTCCGAACGTCGTAATCGCACCCTATTGGATATGGTACGATCTATGATGTCTCTTACCGATCTACCGCTATCATTTTGGGGTTATGCTATAGAGACTGCCGCATTCACTTTAAATAGGGCTCCGTCGAAATCCGTTGAGACGACACCGTATGAATTGTGGTTTGGCAAGAAACCTAAGCTGTCGTTTCTGAAAGTTTTGGTGAAAGTGCAACTATCCCTAGGTGGTTTTGGTAATTCATAACAACATATAGCTCATTGAGCTAATGCTATTCCAAGATGATTATTTCAGGAAAGCTCAATGATTGGCATGGCATGGATATGAAAGTGGAACCCTCAAAATGCTAAGGAAAATGGATTGGCTCAAGCTCAAAAGCTCAAGACTCCTCTTTTTATATTTTAGTGATCCAAGATCACATTGAGTCCATAGGAAAAGCCAATACTATCAAGGAGGGATGAGGTGTTGCTTAATGAGCCTCTTGCTTCATGTGCTTAATGATATGCTCCAAAACCCTCAACTACTTTCCCATATCCACATATGACCTAAACTCTAAGCCAAACTCGGTCCTACCGATTTTTCCTATCCGGCGCCACCGAGTTTCAATTGTCATTAGCCACTGCCAAACCCTAGCAATTCGGTCCTACCGATAAGGATCTCGGTCCCACCGAGATGGGGTTGCAAACTCTCTGTTTCCCTTTCGTAACTTTTCGGTCCCACCGAGATTGCAATGTAAACTCAGTGTTTCCCCTTTGTAACTTTTCGGTCTCACCGAGTTCCACTCGGTCTCACCGAAAGAGCAAATCGGTCCCACCGAGTTTGCCTGACCAACTCTCTGGTTAGCTAATTACCAAACTCGGTCTCACCGAGTTTGTGTACTCGGTCTCACCGAGATTACGTCATGCCCAAACCCTAACCGAATCGGTCCTACCGAGTTGCATGTCAGTCCCACCGAAATTCCTAACGGTCACTAGGTTTATCATTTTGGTCCGACCGAGTTTTCTGATTCGGTCCCACCGAGATTGGTAAATTTTGTGTAACGGTTGGATTTTGAGTGGAGGCTATATATACCCCTCCACCTCCTTCTCATTCGAGAGAGAGCCATCAGAACACACACACCATTCCTACTCATATGTTCTGAGAGAAAACCACCTACTCATGTGTTGAGATCAAGACATTCCATTCCTACCATATGAATCTTGATTTCTAGCCTTCCCAAGTTGCTTTCCACTCAAATCTTCTTTCCACCAAATCCAAATCCTATGAGAGAGTTGAGTGTTGGGGAGACCATCATTTGAAGCACAAGAGCAAGGAGTTCATTACCTACACACCATTTGTTACTTCTTGGAGAGTGGTGTCTCCTAGATTGGCTAGGTGTCACTTGGGAGCCTCCGACAAGATTGTGGAGTTGAACCAAGGAGTTTGTAAGGGCAAGGAGATCGCCTACTTCATGAAGATCTACCGCTAGTGAGGCAAGTCCTTCGTGGGCGTTGGCCATGGTGGGATAGACAAGGTTGCTTCTTCGTGGACCCTTTGTGGGTGGTTGCTTCTTCGTGGACCCTTCGTGGGTGGAGCCCTCCGTGGACTCGCGCAACCGTTGCCCTTGGGTGGAGCCCTGTGTGGACTCGCGCAACCGTTACCCTTCGTGGGTTGAAGTCTCCATCAACGTGGATGTAGGATAGAACCACCTATCCGAACCACGAGAAAAACATCCGTGTCTCCAATAGCGCTTGAAATCTCCAAACCCTTCCCTTTATATTCTTGCAAGTTGCATGCTTTACTTTCCGCTGCCAATATACTCTTAGCATGCTTGCTTGAATTATGTGATGATTGCTTGACTTGTCCTAAAATAGCTAAAATCTACCAAGAACTAAAATTGGGAAAAGGTTAAGTTTTTATTTGGTCAAGTAGTCTAATCACCCCCCCTCTAGACATACTTTCGATCCTACAAGTGGTATCAGAGCTTTGGTCTCCATTTGCTTGATCTCCATAGCTTTTGGTGGTCATAGCCTTGGTTTCACAACCTAGGAGAGTATGGCGTCTAGCGAGGGAAATTATCACCGTAGAGGTCCTTACTTTGATGGTACTAATTTTGCTAGTTGGAAGCATAAAATGAAAATGCATATTCTTGGACATAACCCCGCCGTTTGGGCTATTGTGTGTGTTGGTTTGCAAGGTGACTTCTTTGATGGGAAAGAACCAAACCGTGAAGCTACCGCGGATGAGTTGAAGATGTTGCAATACAATGCTCAAGCTTGTGATATTCTCTTCAACGGATTGTGCCCCAAAGAATTCAACAAAATCAGCCGCCTTGAGAATGCAAAGGAAATTTGGGACACTTTGATTGATATGCACGAAGGTACCGACTCCGTCAAGGAATCCAAGTTGGATGTGCTTCAAAGCCAACTTGACAAGTTCAAGATGAAGGATGGTGAAGGTGTCGCCGAAATGTACTCTAGGCTTGCTCTCATCACAAATGAGATTGCCGGCTTAGGAAGTGAAGAGATGACCGATAAATTCATCATCAAGAAGATCCTAAGAGCCTTGGATGGAAAATATGATACCGTGTGCACATTGATCCAAATGATGCCCAATTACAAAGATCTCAAGCCAACGGAAGTGATTGGAAGAATTGTTGCTCATGAGATGTCACTTAAGGATAAAGAGGAACTTCACAACAAATCAAGTGGTGCCTATAAAGCCTCATGTGAAGCCCCTACATCATCAAGTGAGAAACAAGACTTCAATGAAGAATTGAGCTTAATGGTGAAGAACTTCAACAAGTTCTACAAGAGTAGAAGCAAAGATAGAAGCTCCAAGTCAAGGTCCTACAATGACAAAAGATCTTCTAGTCGAGAGCGAAACTGTTACAATTGTGGAAGACCCAGACACTATTCCAATGAGTGTACGGCTCCCTACAAGAGAAGAGAAGATTCTCCAAAAGGAAGAAGCAAAGGATCACCACCAAGAGAGAGAAGGAGTAGAGATGATCGTTATGAACGAAGATACTCACGGAGAAGCAAGGATTCGGAAAGGAAGGAAAAATCATCAAGGAGCTATACAAGACGAAGACATCAAGCTCATGTTGGTGAATGGGTATCCGGCTCCGACTCCGACAGCCACTCCGAGAGAAGTTATCACTCCG
Source organism: Triticum urartu (assembly GCF_056163025.1). Taxonomy (NCBI): domain Eukaryota; kingdom Viridiplantae; phylum Streptophyta; class Magnoliopsida; order Poales; family Poaceae; genus Triticum; species Triticum urartu. The sequence goes on along the minus strand of NC_141874.1, from coordinate 651,812,392 downwards.
ACTCCGAAGATACTCAAGATGAAGGTGTTGCCGGTCTAGCACTTGTGTCAACCAACTCCCACGACATATTTGACTCACCAAATGAAGGAATTGGAAGATGCTTCATGGCCAAAGGTCCTAAGGTAACACACCCCGAGTATGTTGATTTCAATAGTGATGAAGATGACTTGTTAGGTGATGATTTGCTTGGTGACAACTCTAGTGATGAATACTATGATGAAAGACCAATTAATCATGCTAATCAAGATAAAACGAATGACAATAATAAGGAGAAGATTGAGGCTCTAACTAAAGAACTAAAAACTCTTAAGTTAGCTCATGACACTATCTTCGAAGATCACCGAGAACTTTTAAGAGCTCATGAGAAACTACGGTTTGAAAAGCTCAATCTTGAGCAAGAGCATGAGTTCTTAAAGGCAATCAATGATGATCTCCGCAAGAAAAGTTCTTCTTACATTGCCAAGCGTTTACTCTTATCCACTTACATGCCTCAAGTCAAATCTAACAAGAAAGATTCTTCCTCTAGTAGTAACAATGATCATGCTAAATCCAATATTGTTGCTTCTAGTAGTTCTCTTGATTCCACTAATGATTCTCTTAGCCAAGTTACACTTGAGCAAGAAAATAGCTTATTGAAGGGAATTATAGAGAAAGGAGTGTACAAGAGCCTTGCCGGGAGTAAGCAATTCGAGGAAATTGTGCGCAAGCAAGGAATGCACCGGAAGAATCAAGGTGTTGGTTTTGAACGAAAGTTCAATGCCAATGGAGTTGAATGGGAAGAAGATCAATACCCCAAGATGAAGTTTGTCCCTCAACAAGAGAAGTATACTTCTTTCAAGGGGACACAAGCTCAAGATGATCTTCCACCACAAGACTACGAGCAAAAAGGCAAGGACAAGCTTCAAGAGGAAATTGATGCATTTGAAGAAGCTCCTAAGACCTTAGTCAAGTGGATTCCCAAGACTACTTCAAGTTCCACTTCATCAAGTACGACTACAACTCCAAGGATTCCCATCAAGATGATGTGGATCCAAAAGAAGAAGAACTAGAGAGTTCTCGAGGGTGACTCCGCCAACATACTTCACTCTTATCATTTTGGCAAGAACAAGTGCAATCAACTTCCACATCTTGCACGAGTTCAAGGAGTCACAAACCCTCTTGTTGGTAAGACAAGGGACAAGGTAACCTAAAGTTTTCATGGACATCATCTTTTGTGTGCATCACTCTATGTCTATGGATATCCTTGTTTGTTCCTTGTGGGACTAACCCATGTAGGTATTGAAAGTGCAATTCACTCAAAAGGATAGCTCCAAGAGATCTACATCAACATTGAGCATCCACATCTTCAATATCTACATGAAGTCATCATCGACAAAACCCAAGGTTAGTTCATCCCTCTTAGGGGGGATATCACATCTAGGGGGAGCTTTACTCTAAGACTTGAGCTAAAGCAACTCTAAAGATGTGAACAAAACAATGCTTTATGTAAAAGTGGTAACCCCACTTGAGCTTAAATGATGAGTATGACCTACGATCAAGTGTTCTCACTTGACTCCTAAGTCAATATACTCATATGTAGATGACCTAGTCATCGCAAATTGCTTGATAGATGCTAGAATTGGTTGTGCATGCTCTGCCACATATTTTATTTGCTATCTTATTGTGTGAGCATGTTGGTTGCATATTTTACTCATTCAAGGACATCTACTTGTTGTTTTGATTGTTTGGCTTTATCTTCTTTTGCCAAGTGGATGGACAAGAATGCCTAAGAACCTCCTCTAGCTATCTATGCTTTTCTCGTCTCAAACTCCATTCATGCTGCATCACAAAACTTGATCAAGTCAGATTCGAACCACTCTGTGTGAGGAGCGCTCGGAGTCCCCAATTCGTCATAGACTTAAACTTCGAAAACCTCTTTATGAATCTCGGTCTGACCGATACTCCATTCGGTCCTACCGAGTTCATTAAGTTGATCTAGGTTTTCGATCTCGGTGCAACCGATTTGAACTTTTCGGTCACACCGAGTTGCAATAACTGCACACAATTTTGCATCTCGGTGCCACCGAGTTGTTCCACTCGGTCACACCGACAGGGTCGGGCTATATATAGTGACGGGTAGAATTTTGGAAATTTCTCCAAAACCTCCTCGCCCGCACGATAGCCTGCTCTGCCCTCGAGGTCTTCGGATCGTCTCCTCGCCGCCAGCAGCCTCCAGTCGCTGGTCTTCGCCGCCGTCAACGGATTTCTGCCCCACCGTTGCTGCCGTAGCAAGTCCACGCCGAACTAGGGTATGGACTTGATCATTGTGCTATTCCTCAATCTGATTCCTAGCACATTGCGATCATCATGAATCTTGCCATGATTGATTAACTTCTATCTAGTCAAAACGCTCATAGATTAGGTTTAATTCGAAAATTTTAGGGTTAGGTTTCCGCCGAAACCATCTCGGACCCACCGAGTTGAAAAACTCGGTCCCACCGATCTGGCTTTTGCCATTGCACAAGTTAAACTCGGTCTGACCGAGAATAACTTATCGGTGCGACCGATTTTGGAATTCTGTGAAACCCTAGCAGTCTCGGTGCCACCGAACTGTGACTTGGTCTGACCGAGTTCACCAGTTCTGGTGCCAAAACTACTTCGGTGTCACCAAGTTTGAAAATCGGTAGATCCGAGATGCTTTCTGTGGAAAACTAAAACTAAGTTTTTGAATTAATCTTTTGCAAAAATCTCTGCTTTTTGTGATGCTCATCCACTCTATCTCTTCTATAATCTATTCACAGGGTCAGCAGTCAGTTTGCAACATGTCTGATCAAAGTGACAGCCAGAACCTCTCAGAGCAGCAAGTTGTGATGAGTGAGGGCACTAGCCCCTCAAGTTCTTCTGATGATGGCAGCAGGAGCACACCCAGCAATCTGCCTAAGGCTGCCACACGTCAAAGGAAGAAGAGAACGTCTGATTCTGAGGATGAAGACTATGTGGCAGAGGAAGAGGCCACTTCCAAGAGGGTTGAGCCAGCTCAAGGCTCAAAGCCAGGCCTGAAAATCAAGAGGACAGCAGGCAGGCAGCCCATGTCAAAAGCTAGAGCATCAACTGAGAAGCCTGCACCTGCTCCCATTGAGCCCATTGCTGCTGAGGGTAAGAAGAGGAAAGAGAGAGTAAAGAAGACTGTAGCCAAAGTGCTTGGGAGAGCCTCCATCATGGTAGAAGAGGAGGAGGAAGAAGAGGTTGCTGCACCAGCACCCAAGGCAGCCAAACTTATGGGAGATGCCATAAGGTCAGGGAGAGCTGCATCCAAGCCCAAGGAAGCTCCTAAGGCTGCACCTAAGCCTAAGACAGCTCCAAAGAGAAACACAAGGAGTATACCTGCTGCAGAAAAGAACAAGGCCCTAGTGCCTGAAGCTATTGAAGAAGAGGAAGAGAGTGTCCTTCGGAAGCTCAAGCCCAAGATCCCAGACCACAACGATGCTCATCCTGTGGCTGAGGACATGAAGCTCAGGAGAGACTCAGGGCTCAGGAAATGGAGGGAAGCAGATCCATATGCTTCTAGGAGAAGGACTGCCGTGGACTACAGATTTCACACAAAGGAGCAACAAGATTTTTATGAGACTGTTTTGCTTGACAAGAAGCCAATCGTTTGCGACATGAGATGGGTCGACTGGACCTATATCAAGGAGAATGAAGAGCACTATCCAGGAGTTCAGGACAGCTTCAGAGCGTGTGGAGTAGAGGACTTTGTTGGGCAGAAGCTCACAAAGTGGAACGAGGAACTCATCATGCAGTTCTACTCCACAGCTCACTTTTATCTGGATGGAAGGATTACTTGGATGTCTGAAGGTACAAGGTACCAATCTACAGTGGCTGAGTGGGCACAGACCATCAATGCCCCAGAAGAGCAAGATGAGGACTTGGACATCTATGCCAAGAAGAAAATGGACCATAACTCCATGTCCAACATGTACAAGGAAATTCCCAATGAAGCTCTTGACACATTCAAGTTTGGCTCAGTGCACTATCTGCTCTCAGGATTGCCTACTATCAAATGGATACTAAGGCACACTCTGTTGCCTAAGTCTGGAGATCACAAGATGATCAGAGGTCACGCAATCAACCTGCTTCATGTCTTTGACGTGCCTCAGAAATTTAAGGTCATGAGTCTCATTGTGGAAACCATTAAGAGGACAGCTGCAGATCAAAAGAGGAGCTGTGGATATGCCCCTCAGATTCAGGAGCTCATCAACTCCAAGATGGGCACGGGAGTATATCTTCTGGATAAGGAACACCTGCCCATCCGTCCAGATTTTGAGAACAATGAAGTTGTGATGACAGAGAATGAGCCATCGTCTGCACAAGCATTTGCAAAGAAGGAGAAGGCGAAGAAGGAGAAAGCTGCCAGGATGCCTACTCAAGAGGAGGCATCTGAGTACTTCTTGAAGACCAAACAAGAGCAGCTCAGTTACTTGATTGCATCCTCGCTGAGAATTGAGCAAAGTCTAGCCAACCTCACTAAAAATCAGCAGAGCCTAGAGAGGATCATGGAACAGAAGTTCTATGACTTGGATGTCAAGGTAACAGAAGTCCAGTCTGTAGTGGAGCAGCTCCAGGAGGACATGAATGAGAGGAGAGGCAGGACCACAACTCATGCTTTTTCTAGAGTGCCACGAGGCCCGAGGTCGTCTGCACTGCCAGTTGCTGACACCAGAGCTACAACGTCTGCACCAGCCACAGCCTCAGCTCCAGCGTCTACCTCAGCTCCAACTCCAGCGACTACTTCAGCATCTACAGAAGCCTTCGTCCTTGGAGTGATCCGGACTCCACCACCACCTGAAGATCAAGCCTGAGCGACGACTTAGCACTATGCATTTTCTAGGAACTTTTTGGTAACTTGTTGCCAAAGGGGGAGAAGATGTATAGATCATAGGCTTCGAGAGAGAGAGAGTGTTGCTTTTATCTCTTGTTTTATTTGGTGGTCTTTCGAACCTTTTCTGCTTTTGAGTGCTTGATACTATGTCATTATTTGTGAGACATCGATGATCATGTGTTTGATCATAAGCTACACTTAATTCTTGCTTAAATATTATCATGCTATCTATCGTTTGTGATCATTCACTATTCTTGGTGATGAGTGCATGTATTTCATTCTTATCATTTTGAGCGCTCCACCAAGATGTATGTGACATGGAAGAGTAACCCATGACTCTAACTCTTTGTGCATTTGCAGTCCAAAGCAAATTTTAAATATGCACAAATTTAGGGGGAGCTCTTACTTATCACATACTTCTCAAAGCGACGATATACTTCATGCTTATTATCATTTGTCGAAGCTTTGATCATCAATTACCAAAAAGGGGGAGATTGAAAGTGCAACTATCCCTAGGTGGTTTTGGTAATTCATAACAACATATAGCTCATTGAGCTAATGCTATTTGTAACGCCCTCGATGCGGCTATAGCTCCCACGTGTCGAGGCACGACTTAGAGACATAACCGCATTGAAAGCAATGTCGCAAGTCAGGTAATCATTACAACATCCCATGTAATACATAATAAAAAGGGGAGATAACATAGTTGGCTTACACTCGCCACGTCACATCAAAGTACATAAATAACATCCATCAAACAAACACTCATGGCCCGACTATGGCGCCAAAATGGAAAAGAACCCAACATGCGACAAGGCCCTGAATCAAACCCCAACTAGGCACCACTACTGATCATCGGGAAAGGAAACATAATAACGCTGAGAGTCCTCGTCGAACTCCCACTTGAGCTCGTACTCGTCACCTGGAGCGAAATCACCTGGACCTGCATCTGGAATTATAGTATCTGTGAGCCACAGGGACTCAGCAATCTCGCACCCTCGCGATCAAGACTATTTAAGCTTATAGGAATGGATGAGGCAATTATATGTGGAGCTGCAGCAAGCGACTAGCATATATGGTGGCTATCTTATACGCAAAAGAGAGCGAGAAGAGGAGGCAAAGCGCGAGCGAGGAACTAGAGGAACAGCCTGCGCAAGCATAACTCCAACACCGTGTCCACTTCCCGGACTCCGTCGAGAAGAGGCCATCACGGCAACACACTCAGTTGATTCATTTTAATTAATTAAGGTTTAAGTTATCTACACCAGACATTAACAAATTCCCATCTGCCCATAACCGCGGGCACGGCTTTCGAAAGTTCAATCCCTGTAGGGGAGTTCCAACTTAGCCCATAACAAGCTCTCACGGTCAACGAAGGAATAGACCTCCACCCGAGACACTCCGATCAGACTCGGTATCCCGGTACAACAAGACATTCCGACCAGGTTAAAACAAGACCAGCAACACCGCCCGAATGTGCCGACAAATCCCGATAGGAGCTGCACATATCTCTTTCTCAGGGCACACTCAGATGAGCGCTCCATACAACTAAAACCAAACCTCGAGTTTCCCCGAGGGGGCGCTGCACAGGACTCTAGTTTGGACCAACACTCAGAGGAGCACTGGCCCGGGGGGGGGGGGGTTAAAATAAGATGACCCTTGAGTCTGCAGAACCCAAGGGAAAGGAAAAAGGCTAGGTGGCAAATGGTAAGACCAATGTTGGGCATTGCTGGAAAAGCTTTAATCAAGGCGAACTATCAAGGGGTTCCCATTATAACCCAACCGCGTAAGGAACGCAAATCCGGGAACATAACACCGATATGACGGAAACTAGGGCGGCAAGAGTGGAACAGAACACTAGGCGAGAGGCCGAGCCTTCCACCCTTTACCAAATATATAGATGCATTAAGATAACATAGCAATATAATGATATCCCCAACAAGTAAATACAAGATGTTCCAACAAGGAACGGCCTCCAAACTTCACCTGCAACTAGCAACGCTATAAAAGGGGCTGAGCAAAGCGGTAACATAGCCAATCAACGGTTTGCTAGGACAAGGTGGGTTAGAGGTTGACATGGCAATTAGGAGGCTTACAAGCAAAAGGTAGGCATCGTAGCATTGGCATAGCAAGAGCGAGCAAACTAGCATAGCAAAGATAGTAGTGATTTCGAGGGTATGATCATCTTGCCTGCACAGTTGTCAGAGTTGACTGGATCCTCACAAGCAAACTCAACGGGCTCCTCGGTAGCTAACTCGTCTCCCGGCTCTACCCAACAAGACAAACAAGCAACAAGGATACAATCAACCACGTGCAAGACCAAGCAATATGATGAAATGATGATATGCTATATGGAATGCGATGCGGGATGCAAAATGCAAGATATGACAGGAAATGCATGAACCTGGCCTCAACTTGGAATTCCAAGGGTGCCACTGGATAGAGGGGATGAAATCGCTTGAAAACGATATAAAGATCATTGGAATCGGAGTTACGGTTTGGAAATGGCAAGCGTTTTAAGATATGACACCGGTCTGCGATTTACAGCAAGTAGGCATCAAAATGCAATGAGATGAACATGCTACAGCCACCAAACAAGACAACAAAATACATGGCAGGGATGCACACAAGATGCTTAACAAAAGACTAGCACTGAGCCACGGCCAATTCATCCATTAAGAGGTTCAAACAAGCATGGCAAAAACGCAAATGCAAAACAGATTCCAGACTTAGTGAAATTAACACTAGTCTGAAATTTCAGATCACGAAGCCCTCTTCGGAGCAGCAAAACAACCTCATACATGACCTGATTAAGACAAGTAAGAACATGTCATGGAGCTACTCAACAAGATTAACAAAAGACCCAAAGTGACCTGGGGCCAAAAGGGATCACAAAATATATTAACGGGCACACGAACATAGCTAAAACACAATCAGTTTTCAGACTTAGTGAAAACTGAGACATGCTGAAATATAACTCACGAAGGCATGTAAACGAGCTCGATGCACTCACCACGGTGCAAGTCATGGCAAGGCAGGAATACACCCATTAAGAAAGCACAAAATACAAGCTAGAAATGGCAAGAACAATGGCATAACATGCACGGATCAACTACAACAACGCCGGCAAAATCGCAAACGAGTTGACGATCTGCCCAGATTCACCATGAAGCAAAAGTAGAGCTCGATTGACTCAAGCTAGGGTGCTCCATAATTACCAACAAAGATATGGATGGATAGAGCATAATATTATTAACAAAACTCCTTTACTGATCATCCTCAAAAGAGGCACGGATCACTAGGAAACAAGCTGAACATATGGCATCATGAACTAAAATATCCCAGACTTAGTGAAAACAACTAAGTCTCTGAAAACAGATTTCCCGGGTGCCTCTCTTTGCGAGCTTGCACAAGTCACCACACACATCCTAAAAATGCATGGGTTGCACCTATGGAAAGAAGACAAAATGCTCAACAAAACATATGAAGGACTCATAGGCATAGCATGCACACAATAATCATGGCAAAAATGACAAAAGTCTAAGATGAACTAGCAGATCTGACAATTAACTCACGAAGCCTCCTTATAGCAGCATTTTGGGCACCAATATGAACTCAAATGAAAATGATGCAATGTAATGAAATGATGTACTCGTCGAGATGAACATTTTGATATATCATACGTCCAAAACGGAGCTACGGATGCGGAGTTATCACTGGTCAAAGATTGCATAAAAGATTAGAGGGAGAGGGAAAAAGTCAACCGTTAGGTTAAAACGGATCTCAGATCTGAGATGCACTGTAGCGGTGCGGCCTTCGAGGATCGCTGGACGGAGATGGGGATCGCCGGAACTTGGCCGGACGGAGTTGAGGAAGCGGTCGCCGGGGCCGGATCCGGCGACCTGGTCGGCGCACGGCGGCGGAGGACGTCGGGCGGGGCGGTGGCGAGGTGAGCTTCGGCTCGGGCGGCGGAGCAGCTTGAGGGCGAGGCGGCGGCTTGCCGGAGCGGAGCGGGGCGGCCGGCGTTGATGGAGCACAGCGGCGCGGCCGGTCGGCTCGGGGGAAGAAGGACAGGCGGCGGCGGGCGGCGGAGTGGCCCGGTCGGGCGGCGGACGGGCCGGCGCTGGGCCTGCGGGCCCGCGTCGGCGGGAGGCGGTGGTGATGTGGGCGCGCTGCCACGTGGCGATGCCCGGTTGGGCGCGGGCGGCGGCGGACGCTGTCCGGCCGGGGCGGACACGTCCGTCGGTGCGGGAAGGTTTTTTTTAAAACTAGGGTTTCGAGGGGGAAGACGAGATCCGAAAATGGAGGGGGTATATATAGGCATAAGTAGAGTTAGGAGAGTCCAAATGAGGTGCGGTTTTCGGCCACGCGATCGTGATCGAACGCTCTAGAACATGGAGCAAAGTTTGGTGGGTTTTGGGCCAAATTGGAGGGGTGTTGGGCTGCAACACACACGAGGCCTTATCGGTCCCTCGGTTAACCGTTGGAGTATCAAACGAAGTCCAAATGATACGAAACTTGACAGGCGGTCTACCGGTAGTAAACCAAGACCGATTGGCAAGTCTCGGTCCAATCCGGAAATGTTTAATCCCCACACACGTAAGAAAGCTAGAAATGGCCACCGGAGGAGAACGAAGCGCCGGAATGCAAAACGGACAACGGGGAAAATGCTCGAATGCATGAGATGGACACGTATGCAAATGCAATGCACATGATGACATGATATGAGATGCATGAAAACGAAAACAACACACGGAGACAAAGACCCGAACCCAAGAAATAAATATAACTTAACGCCGGAAACGGCAAGAGTTGGAGTACAAATTGGGAAAGTTACATCCGCGGTGTTACAACACTCCACCACTACGAAAAGATCTCGTCCCGAGATCTAGGACTGAAAGAACTCCCGGTACTCAGAACGGAGGTGATCCTCGCGTTCCCAGGTAGCTTCACGGTCGAAATGGTGTGACCACTTGACTTTGAGAAATTTGATTGACTTGTTGCGAGTCTTGCGTTCAGTCTCTTCAAGAATAGCAACTGGGTGCTCACGATATGAGAGATCTTCTTGGAGCTCAATGTCCTCGAAGTTGACGGTGCGGTCAGGAGTCTTGAAGCACTTTCGAAGCTGAGAGACGTGGAACACATCATGAACATTTGCAAAGTTTGAAGGAAGCTCGAGTTGATAGGCGAGGTCGCCTCTCTTGCTGACAATCTTGACAGGTCCCACGTATCTAGGGGCAAGCTTCCCTTTGATACCGAAGCGACGAGTACCTTTCATAGGAGAGACGCGAAGGTAAACATGATCTCCGATCTCGAAAGCCAAATCACGGTGCTTACTATCATAGTAGCTCTTCTGGCGGGATTGGGCTGCTTTGAGGTTATCACGAATGACTTTGCACATTTCTTCTGCTTCTGTGATTAAGTCATTACCCAGCAACTGACGTTCACCGGTTTCAGACCAGTTGAGAGGGGTACGACACTTCCTGCCATACAGAATTTCAAATGGGGCCTTGCCCGAACTTGCTTGAAAACTGTTGTTATAGGAGAATTCAGCATAAGGAGGACAATCCTCCCACTTCATGCCGAAGGAGATCACACAAGCCCTGAGCATATCTTCAAGAATCTGGTTGACACGCTCGACTTGACCGCTTGTTTGAGGATGGAAAGCTGCGCTGAAGCGGATGTTAGTGCCCATGGCCTTCTGAAAAGAATCCCAAAACTTCGAGGTAAAGATGCTGCCACGGTCTGAAGAGATCACTTGAGGAATACCGTGCAGAGAGACAATGCGAGAGGTATAGAGTTCCGCCAATTGAGCTGCAGTGATCGACTCTTTGATAGGCAGAAAGTGAGCCACTTTGGTGAGTTTGTCGATGACAACAAATATAGCATCATTGCCACGCTTGGACTTTGGAAACCCAGTCACGAAGTCCATTTCAATGTGGTCAAACTTCCATTCTGGAATGGCAAGAGGTTGGAGGAGACCAGCTGGCCTTTGGTGTTCTGCCTTCACTCTTCTGCAGACATCACATTCATTCACGAATTGAGCGATCTCGCGCTTCATTCGAGTCCACCAATAAGCTTGCTTGAGGTCCTGATACATCTTCGTGCTCCCAGGGTGGATGGAGAGGAGAGAATTGTGAGCCTCGTTCATGATCACCTTACGAAGTTCACCTTTGGGCACAACAATACGATCCTTGAAGAAGAGAGTGTCCTTGTCATCAAGGCGGTAGCACTTGTACTTGGACTGACTCTTGGCAATCCCAATCTTCACCTTTTTCACCATAGCATCAAGAAGCTGGGCTTGGCGAATCTGGTCTTCTAAGGTAGGAGAGACTTGAAGGTTGGCGAGGAAACCTTGAGGAACAACTTGCAGATTAAGCTTGCGGAAAGCCTCACAAAGCTCGGGTTGATAAGGCTTGAGAATCAGACTGTTGCAGTAGGCCTTTCTGCTCAAAGCGTCAGCAACCACATTAGCCTTGCCTGGAGTATACTCGATACTCGGATTATACTCTTGAATCATTTCGACCCATCGAGTTTGTCTTAGGTTGAGATTAGGCTGAGTGAAGATGTACTTGAGGCTCTTATGATCAGTGAAAATGTCCACTTTTCTTCCCAATAGAAGATGTCTCCAAGTCAAAAGAGCATGCACAACTGCCGCCAACTCGAGATCGTGAGTGGGGTAGTTCTTATCATTAGGCTTCAACTGGCGAGATGTATAAGCAACCACTTTCTTCTCTTGCATCAATACTGCGCCAAGACCTTGGAGAGAGGCATCAAAAAAGACCTCGTACGGCTTGGATTCATCAGGCGGAGTCAGAACTGGAGCAGTGATCAACTTCTCTTTCAAAGTGTTGAAAGCAATATCACACTCCGGAGACCAAACGTACTTGACATGCTTCTGAAGAAGATTTGAGAGAGGCTTCGCAATCTTAGAAAAGTTTTCAATGAATCTTCGGCAATAACTTGCGAGACCGAGAAAACTTCGGAGTTGCTTCACGTTCTGAGGAGGTTCCCAATTCACAATTGCGGATACCTTCTCAGGATTCACGGAAATGCCCTTGGCAGAGATGATATGACCAAGATAAAGAACCTCATCGAGCCAAAATTCACACTTGGAGAACTTGGCATAGAACTGATGTTCCTTGAGTTTATCGAGAACCAAACGCAAGTGCTTGGCATGATCTTCCTTGTTCTTCGAGAAAACCAGAATGTCATCGAGATAGACCAAAACGAAGTCATTGGTGTAGGCGTTGAAGATGAAGTTCATCATGCGAGAGAACGTCGGAGGAGCGTTGGCGAGGCCAAAAGACATGACAGTGTATTCATATGAACCAAAGCTTGTTCTGAATGCTGTCTTGGGAATATCTTCTTCACGAATGCGAATCTGGTGATAACCCATACGGAGATCATGCTTGGAGAATACTTGGGCACCTTTGAGTTGTTCGAACAGCTCATTAATGTTGGGAAGTGGGTATTTGTTCTTGATGGTCTTCTTGTTTACTGGACGGTAATCAACACAAAGTCTGTCCGTTCCATCCTTCTTCTTCACAAAAAGAACACCACAACCCCACGGAGAAGTACTAGGCCGGATGAGACCCATTCTTTCTTGCTCATCGAGTTGCTTCTTCAGCTCCTTCAACTCTTCAGGTCCGAGCTTGTAAGGACGTTTGCACACAGGTTTCGTGCCAGGTTCAAGTTCAATAACGAATTCCACTGGCCGGTGCGGAGGCATTCCTGGGAGCTCTTCTGGAAAGACGTCTTGATATTCGCAAACGACTGGAATTTGCGAAATAGCGTCCAATTCACCCTTCTCATTGAGAGAAAACAGACGGATTGTATTATCCCGAGCGGCAAAGACAATTACATCCTCAGACGAATGAGTCAATTGAATCTGCCTGGCAGCACAATCAAGCTGAGCCTTGTGCTTAGAAAGCCAATCCATTCCGAGAATAAGATCAATATCCGAGTTACCGAGAACAATTGGGGAAGAAAGGAACTTGTAGTCACCCAATGTGATAGTAACCTCAGGGACGCAGGTGTTAGCTGTCATCTTCTTGCCCGGTGACACAATTTGCAAGGAACTTTGCAGATACTGATAATCACACTCATACTTTGATGCAAAAGGTTTGGAAATGAAGCAATGCGATGCACCCGTGTCAAAAAGAACTTTTGCAGGAATATCATTAACAGGAAGGTTACCCATGATCACATCTGACGAGTCCTCTGCCTGAGCTGCATTCACCATATTGACCTTGGTGAACTTGGGGTTATGCTTGACCACAGTTGTACTTGCCGATCTGACAGGAGGAGGAGGAGGAAGACGCCTCTGGTTGAAACACTTGTTGGCATAGTGACCCTTCTGTTGGCACTTGTTGCACGTGACCTCTGAAAGCGGACGGTGATACGGAGCACTCGATCTTGGAGCTTGAGACGAATTCTTGTTCTGAAATCCTGGGTTGGGTGGGTGGGAAGAACCACTGCCACCTTTGCTCTTCTGCTGGTACGGCTGACGGAACGGAGGAGGAGGAAGCCAAAACTTCTGCTGCTTGGCCACTTGAGTAGAGGAAGAAGGAGTAACATCTCTGACTCGCTTCCTGGAAGCATCACACCTCAACTGAGCAGCCTCTTACTTCAGTGCCATGTTGTAGAACTCATCGTATCTCAAGGGCTCAAAGAGAACAAGAGCGAGCTGAATATCTTCCCTGAGACCACCCCTGAACTGATATATCATGCTCTTCTCATTAGGCACGTCCTGCTTGGCAAAGCGGGTAAGCTTCTGGAATAATTTGTTGTAGTCATAGACAGACAAAGAGCCTTGCTTCAGATTACGGAATTCCTCACGCTTGCTTTCAACCACGCTCCGCGGAATGTGATGAGCTTGGAAATCTCGACGGAAATCATCCCAAGTGATAACACATCCACCTCTGGAATCCTTGTACTACTGGAACCATTCTGCAGCTTGATCTTTGGGTTGGAAGGAAGCGAACTTGACAAAGTCCTCAGGCCTGACGTTGCTGCACTCGAAATGCTTACACAGATCCACAAGCCAATCGTCAGCATCGGTTGCCTCAACACAATTACTGAAAGTCTTTGGCCCGTTAGCAAGGAACTGGTTGAGTGTAGCAAAGTGACTCTGATTGCTGCCTTGACTCCCTTGACTGCCTTGATTGCGCTCTTGGAGAATTTGCATGATCAGCTGAGTGTTTGCATTGGTTGCGGCCATCACAGCTTGCCATGCCTCTGGAGGAGGTGGAGGCAGTGGCGGATCTTGATTCTGGTTCTGACTGGTGCTCTTAGCGGGAGCCATCCTGAAGAGGTTGACCACCGTTAGCACATAGACAGATAAATGAAGCTGAAACCAACGGAATGAAAATTGCAACATATAGTCTTGACATCCGAACAAAATGAACGAATGCATTCCTCTTGAAATGGTCACATATCCATAAATTGAGAAGCCACGTAGAATTAAGGTAGAGAAATAAATCAACAAGGTACGGATCAAGAACGAATAATCGGTAAGAAATCCCAATCTCAAACCAATATCCGTGGAAGAAGAACTAGAACTACTAGAGTTCCCACCTATGAAACTCCCGAACCTTTCCAGTTATGCAATCAGGTGTTGGGGATACAGGGGAAGCATAATATCTCACCCAAACTAGCAAATCCTACATCCAGTTGTATCCATCCTTCAACACATAACCAAGAAAACTTCGGAAACCATCTACCTCAACCTTCGAAAAGCATCCGTTATACAAGTTATGGCGATACTCCCGAACTCCCGCCCCAGTACTGGGTGGCGTCGAGGTTATCTCACCAACGAATTGCATAAAAGAAATTTTCGATGTCGGCGAACATATCTCAAGTATTTCAGAATTGCAACGATAAAATTATGATGACAACACCTCAGAGCTCAACTCCCCGGGACACTTCCACTAAACCCCTAACAGGAGGCACCAAGACAGTATTCTCATCATAAGCCATCGGAACAAATCCAAGATACTCGCGTGATCCTAAAATTTTTTTAGTGAAATTTGAGAAGAGAAGAGTCAAAACTCTACGTCAGGATGCCTTACCAGAGCGATGAGGAGACTGGGAAGTAAAAAGAATTCCTAAGCTCTCCGATATATAATTCCTAAAGACTCAAAACATTTTTCTAGACACAACTCGGCTACTAAAAACGATCAAGCAATGGGGCTCCTAAGGTCGGGGAAGGCTCTGATTACCAACTTGTAACGCCCTCGATGTGGCTATAGCTCCCACGTGTCGAGGCACGACTTAGAGACATAACCGCATTGAAAGCAATGTCGCAAGTCAGGCAATCATTACAACATCCCATGTAATACATAATAAAAGGGGGAGATAACATAGTTGGCTTACACTCGCCACATCACATCAGAGTACATAAATAACATCCATCAAACAAACACTCATGGCCCGACTACGGCGCCAAAATGGAAAAGAACCCAACATGCGACAAGGCCCTGAATCAAACCCCAACTAGGCACCACTACTGATCATCGGGAAAGGAAACATAATAACGCTGAGAGTCCTCGTCGAACTCCCACTTGAGCTCGTAATCGTCACCTGGAGCGAAATCACCTGGACCTGCATCTGGAATTATAGTATCTGTGAGCCACAGGGACTCAGCAATCTCGCACCCTCGCGATCAAGACTATTTAAGCTTATAGGAATGGATGAGGCAATTATATGTGGAGCTGCAGCAAGCGACTAGCATATATGGTGGCTATCTTATACGCAAAAGAGAGCGAGAAGAGGAGGCAAAGCGCGAGCGAGGAACTAGAGGAACAGCCTGCACAAGCATAACTCCAACACCGTGTCCACTTCCCGGACTCCGTCGAGAAGAGGCCATCACGGCAACACACTCAGTTGATTCATTTTAATTAATTAAGGTTTAAGTTATCTACACCAGACATTAACAAATTCCCATCTGCCCATAACCGCGGGCACGGCTTTCGAAAGTTCAATCCCTGTAGGGGAGTTCCAACTTAGCCCATAACAAGCTCTCACGGTCAACGAAGGAATAGACCTCCACCCGAGACACTCCGATCAGACTCGGTATCCCGGTACAACAAGACATTCCGACCAGGTTATAACAAGACCAGCAACACCGCCCGAATGTGCCGACAAATCCCGATAGGAGCTGCACATATCTCTTTCTCAGGGCACACTCAGATGAGCGCTCCATACAACTAAAACCAAACCTCGAGTTTCCCCGAGGGGGCGCTGCATAGGACTCTAGTTTGGACCAACACTCAGAGGAGCACTGGCCCGGGGGGGGGGTTAAAATAAGATGACCCTTGAGTCTGCAGAACCCAAGGGAAAGGAAAAAGGCTAGGTGGAAAATGGTAAGACCAATGTTGGGCATTGCTGGAAAAGCTTTAATCAAGGTGAACTATCAAGGGGTTCCCATTATAACCCAACCGCGTAAGGAACGCAAATCCGGGAACATAACACCGATATGACGGAAACTAGGGCGGCAAGAGTGGAACAAAACACTAGGCGAGAGGCCGAGCCTTCCACCCTTTACCAAATATATAGATGCATTAAGATAACATAGCAATATAATGATATCCCCAACAAGTAAATACAAGATGTTCCAACAAGGAACGGCCTCCAAACTTCACCTGCAACTAGCAACGCTATAAAAGGGGTTGAGCAAAGCGGTAACATAGCCAATCAATGGTTTGCTAGGACAAGGTGGGTTAGAGGTTGACATGGCAATTAGGAGGCTTACAAGCAAAAGGTAGGCATCGTAGCATTGGCATAGCAAGAGCGAGCAAACTAGCATAGCAAAGATAGTAGTGATTTCGAGGGTATGATCATCTTGCCTGCACAGTTGTCAGAGTTGACTGGATCCTCACAAGCAAACTCAACGGGCTCCTCGGTAGCTAACTCGTCTCCCGGCTCTACCCAACAAGACAAACAAGCAACAAGGATACAATCAACCACGTGCAAGACCAAGCAATATGATGAAATGATGATATGCTATATGGAATGCGATGCGGGATGCAAAATGCAAGATATGACAGGAAATGCATGAACCTGGCCTCAACTTGGAATTCCAAGGGTGCCACTGGATAGAGGGGATGAAATCGCTTGAAAACGATATAAAGATCATTGGAATCGGAGTTACGGTTTGGAAATGGCAAGCGTTTTAAGATATGACACCGGTCTGCGATTTACAGCAAGTAGGCATCAAAATGCAATGAGATGAACATGCTACAGCCACCAAACAAGACAAAAAAATACATGGCAGGGATGCACACAAGATGCTTAACAAAAGACTAGCACTGAGCCACGGCCAATTCATCCATTAAGAGGTTCAAACAAGCATGGCAAAAACGCAAATGCAAAACAGATTCCAGACTTAGTGAAATTAACACTAGTCTGAAATTTCAGATCACGAAGCCCTCTTCGGAGCAGCAAAACAACATGATACATGACCTGATTAAGACAAGCAAGAACATGTCATGAAGCTACTCAACAAGCTTAACAAAAGACCCAAAGTGACCTGGGGCCAAAAGGGATCACAAAATATATTAACGGGCACACGAACATAACTAAAACACAATCAGTTTTCAGACTTAGTGAAAATTGAGACATGCTGAAATATAACTCACGAAGGCATGTAAACGAGCTCGATGCACTCACCACGGTGCAAGTCATGGCAAGGCAGGCATACACCCATTAATAAGGCACAAAATACAAGCTAGAAATGGCAAGAACAATGGCATAACATGCACGGATCAACTACAACAACGCCGGCAAAATCGCAAACGAGTTGACGATCTGCCCAGATTCACCATGAAGCAAAAGTAGAGCTCGATTGACTCAAGCTAGGTTGCTCCATAATTACCAACAAAGATATGTATGGATAGAGCATAACATTATTAACAAAACTCCTTTACTGATCATCCTCAAAAGAGGCACGGATCACTAGGAAACAAGCTGAACATATGGCATCATGAACTAAAATATCCCAGACTTAGTGAAAACAACTAAGTCTCTGAAAACAGATTTCCCGGGTGCCTCTCTTTGCGAGCTTGCACAAGTCACCACACACATCCTAAAAATGCATGGGTTGCACCTATGGAAAGAAGACAAAATGCTTAACAAAACATATGAAGGACTCACAGGCATAGCATGCACACAATAATCATGGCAAAAATGACAAAAGTCTAAGATGAACTAGCAGATCTGACAATTAACTCACGAAGCCTCCTTCTAGCAGCATTTTGGGCACCAAGATAAACTCAAATGAAAATGATGCAATGGAATGAAATGATGTACTCGTCGAGACGAACATTTTGATATATCATATTTCCAAAACGGAGATACGGATGCGGAGGTATCACTGGTCAAAGATTGCATAAAAGATTAGAGGGAGAGGGAAAAAGTCAACCGTTAGGTTAAAACGGATCTCAGATCTGAGATGCACTGTAGCGGTGCGGCCTTCGAGGATCGCCGGACGGAGATGGGGATCGCCGGAACTTGGCCGGACGGAGTTGAGGAAGCGGTCGCCGGGGCCGGATCCGGCGACCTGGTCGGCGCACGGCGGCGGAGGACGTCGGGCGGGGCGGTGGCGAGGTGAGCTTCGGCTCGGGCGGCGGAGCAGCTTGAGGGCGAGGCGGCGGCTTGCCGGAGCGGAGCGGGGCGGCCGGTGTTGATGGAGCACGGCGACGCGGCCGGTCGGCTCGGGGGAAGAAGGACAGGCGGCGGCGGGCGGCGGAGTGGCCCGGTCGGGCGGCGGACGGGCCGGCGCTGGGCCTGCGGGCCCGCGTCGGCGGGAGGCGGCGGTGATGTGGGCGCGCTTCCACGTGGTGATGCCCGGTTGGGCGCGGGCGGCGGCGGACGCTGTCCGGCCGGGGCGGACACGTCCGTCGGTGCGGGGAGGTTTTTTTTAAAACTAGGGTTTCGAGGGGGAAGACGAGATCCGAAAATGGAGGGGGTATATATAGGCATAAGTAGAGTTAGGAGAGTCCAAATGAGGTGCGGTTTTCGGCCACGCGATCGTGATCGAACGCTCTAGAATATGGAGCAGAGTTTGGTGGGTTTTGGGCCAAATTGGAGGGGTGTTGGGCTGCAACACACACGAGGCCTTATCGGTCCCTCGGTTAACCGTTGGAGTATCAAACGAAGTCCAAATGATACGAAACTTGACAGGCGGTCTACCGGTAGTAAACCAAGACCGATTGGCAAGTCTCGGTCCAATCCGGAAATGTTTAATCCCCACACACGTAAGAAAGCTAGAAATGGCCACCGGAGGAGAACGAAGCGCCGGAATGCAAAACGGACAACGGGGAAAATGCTCGAACGCATGAGATGGACACGTATGCAAATGCAATGCACATGATGACATGATATGAGATGCATGAAAACGAAAACAACACACGGAGACAAAGACCCGAACCCGAGAAATAAATATAACTTAACGCCGGAAACGACAAGAGTTGGAGTACAAATTGGGAAAGTTACATCCGGAATGTTACACTATTCCAAGATGATTATTTCAGGAAAGCTCAATGATTGGCATGGCATGGATATGAAAGTGGAACCCTCAAAATGCTAAGGAAAATGGATTGGCTCAAGCTCAAAAGCTCAAGACTCCTCTTTTTATATTTTAGTGATCCAAGATCACATTGAGTCCATAGGAAAAGCCAATACTATCAAGGAGGGATGAGGTGTTGCTTAATGAGCCTCTTGCTTCATGTGCTTAATGATATGCTCCAAAACCCTCAACTACTTTCCCATATCCACATATGACCTAAACTCTAAGCCAAACTCGGTCCTACCGATTTTTCCTATCCGGCGCCACCGAGTTTCAATTGTCATCAGCCACTGCCAAATCCTAGCAATTCGGTCCTACCGATAAGGATCTCGGTCCCACCAAGATGGGGTTGCAAACTCTCTGTTTCCCTTTCGTAACTTTTCGGTCCCACCGAAAGAGCGAATCAGTCCCACCGAGATTGCAATGTAAACTCAGTGTTTCCCCTTTGTAACTTTTCGGTCTCACCGAGTTCCACTCGGTCTCACCGAAAGAGCAAATCGGTCCCACCGAGTTTGCCTGACCAACTCTCTGGTTAGCTAATTACCAAACTCGGTCTCACCGAGTTTGTGTAATCGGTCTCACCGATATTACGTCATGCCCAAACCCTAACCGAATCGGTCCTACCGAGTTGCATGTCAGTCCCATCGAAATTCCTAACGGTCACTAGGTTTATCATTTCGGTCCGACCGAGTTTTCTGATTCGGTCCCACCAAGATTGGTAAATTGTGTGTAACGGTTGGATTTTGAGTGGAGGCTATATATACCCCTCCACCTCCTTCTCATTCGAGAGAGAGCCATCAGAACACACACACCATTCCTACTCATATGTTCTGAGAGAAAACCACCTACTCATGTGTTCAGATCAAGACATTCCATTCCTACCATATGAATCTTGATTTCTAGCCTTCCCAAGTTGCTTTCCACTCAAATCTTCTTTCCACCAAATCCAAATCCTATGAGAGAGAGTTGAGTGTTGGGGAGACTATCATTTGAAGCACAAGAGCAAGGAGTTCATTACCTACACACCATTTGTTACTTCTTGGAGAGTGGTGTCTCCTAGATTGGCTAGGTGTCACTTGGGAGCCTCCGACAAGATTGTGGAGTTGAACCAAGGAGTTTGTAAGGGCAAGGAGATCGCCTACTTCGTGAAGATCTACCGCTAGTAAGGCAAGTCCTTCGTGGGCGTTGGCCATGGTGGGATAGAGAAGGTTGCTTCTTCGTGGACCCTTTGTGGGTGGTTGCTTCTTCGTGGACCCTTCGTGGGTGGAGCCCTCCGTGGACTCGCGCAACCGTTGCCCTTGGGTGGAGCCCTGTGTGGACTCGCGCAACCGTTACCCTTCGTGGGTTGAAGTCTCTATGAATGTGGATGTAGGATAGCACCACCTATCCGAACCACGGGAAAAACATCCGTGTCTCCAATAGCGTTTGAAATCTCCAAACCCTTCCCTTTATATTCTTGCAAGTTGCATGCTTTACTTTCCGCTGCCAATATACTCTTAGCATGCTTGCTTGAATTATGTGATGATTGCTTGACTTGTCCTAAAATAGCTAAAATCTACCAAGAACTAAAATTGGGAAAAGGTTAAGTTTTTATTTGGTCAAGTAGTCTAATCACCTCCCCCTAGACATACTTTCGATCCTACATTTGGGGATGCGATGCTTATGTCAAGAAACTTCAACCTGAAAAGCTCGAACTCAAATCGGAAAAATGCGTCTTCATAGGATACCCTAAAGATCTTTGTTGCCAAGAATGGATCCTTTCTAGAGAAAGAGTTTCTCTCGAAAGAAGTAAGTGGGAGGAAAGTAGAACTTGATGAAGTATTGCCTCTTGAACCGGAGAGTGGCGCTGCTCAAGAAATTGTTCCTGAGGTGTCTGCACCGACTAGGGAGGAAGTTAATGATGATGATCATGAAACTTCAGATCAAGTTGCTACTGAACTTCGAAGGTCCACAAGGACGCGTTCCGCACCAGAGTGGTACGGCAACCCTGTCCTGGAAATCATGTTGTTAGACAATGGTGAACCTTCGAACTATGAAGAAACGATGGCGGGCCCAGATTCCGACAAATGGTCGGAAGCCATGAAATCCGAGATAGGATCCATGTATGAAAACGAAGTATGGACTTTGACTGACTTGCCCGATGATCGGCGAGCCATGGAAATAAATGGATCTTTAAGAAGAAGACAGACGCGCATGGTAATGTGACCATCTATAAGGCTCGGCTTGTCGCTAAGGGTTATCGACAAGTTCAAGGGGTTGACTGCGATGAGACTTTCTCACCCGTAGCGAAGCTGAAGTCCGTCTGAATCATGTTAGCAATTGCCGCATTCTATGATTATGAGATATGGCAAATGGACGTCAAAACGACATTCCTTAATGGTTTCCTTAAGGAAGAATTGTATATGATGTAGCCGGAAGGTTTTGTCGATCCTAAGAATGTTGACAAGGTGTGCAAGCTCCAACGCTCAATCTATGGGCTGGTGCAAGCATCTCAGAGTTGGAACATTCGTTTTGATGAGATGATCAAAGTGTTTGGCTTTACGCAGACTTATGGAGAAGCCTGCTGAAAGGGCATTTCCCTACTTTATGTTTTGGATGATGATGACAACCCTTTGTTGGTCTAATCGTGTGCTATACGTTTCAGGTTCTCAATGCTTAGGCTTACATCAGATTGCTATTGCCTCTCGTAGGAAAAGATTGAAGACATGTCCTCTACGCTTTTATTCTCTTTGGTCGTAGGGAACCCATACTATCAAGAGGGAATCCTCATTAGAAAGCACTGGGGGAATCTTTTCACGTACACGTTCATCACCCCTCCTTTGTCTTCCTCAGGTGTGAGAGAGTTTTTCCTTGTCTCTTCCCCTATCCTTCCCGCTCACTGTTTCTGCCCAGCGGTTGTACCGCTCGCTGGAGCGGTTGTACCGCTGGGTCTTGTCGCTCACCAGCTTTGCTCGAGCGGTTGTACCGCTGCCTCCGGGCAGTGGTACCGCCACCATGCTCTGCAAATGCTGGGGCGGTGGTTCTGTCCATGCACCGCTCAAGTACCGCTCGCGCTTTTGTTTTGATGCGGTTCTTGGGCGGTAGTGGCCCGGTTGGTCCGGTCGTTCCACGATGACCGGTACCACCGGTGGTCCGAGCGGTTCTTCCGCTTAGAACTTAGCCGCCCAAGAGATCAAGGCCATGCGGTTGTTCCGGCCAGGCACCGCCCAAGTACCGGTCAAGCTCCTGTTTTGATGCGGTGGTTGTGTGGTGGCCAGGCGGTTAGTCCGGTTATTTTTCTTAGCCGGTACTACCACCCGCCTGTCCGGTTGTACCGCTTGGTAGGGTTCTGCAGATACACCGTGAGTCCCGGTTGTACCGGGACGAGGACCGATTGTACCGCTGTAGTGCAAAAAATGCAGTAACGGTTGGAATTGAGGGTTACTATATAAGTGAGCTTCTCCCACCTACCACTCTCACCTTTGACCTCTCTCACTCCACCATTGATGCACTTCAAGCTCTCTTGCCCGATCTCTCTCTCTAGCCACTCAAACTTGCTGATTTGCTAGGGATTGAAGGAGGAGACCTAGATCTACACTTCCACCAAAGGATATTTGCTTCCCCCATACTTTCTTGTGTGGATTTTGTTACTCTTGGGTGTTTGAGCACCCTAGACGGTTGAGGTCACCTCAGAGCCATATTCCATTGTGGTGAAGCTTCGTGGTTTCGTTGGGAGCCTCCAATTAAGTTGTGGAGAGAGCCCCAACCTTGTTTGTAAAGGTTCGGTCGCCGCCTTCAAGGGCACCAATAGTGGAATCACGGCATCTCGCATTGTGTGAGGGCGTGAGGAGAATACGGTGGCCCTAGTGGCTTCTTGGGGAGCATTGTGCCTCCACACCGCTCCAACGGAGACGTACTTCCTCTCAAAGGGAAGGAACTTCGGCAACACATCCTCGTCTCCATCGTCTCCACTCTTGGTTATCTCGTGCCTTTACTTGAGCAAGCTTATTTGTTTCATATCACTTGCTTGCTTGTGTTCCTATCCTTGTTGCATCATATAGGTTGCTCACCTAGTTGCATATCTAGACAACCTACTTTGATGCAAAGTTTAAATTGTTAAAGAAAAGCTAAAAATTGTTAGTTGCCTATTCACCCCCCCTCTAGTCAACCATATCGATCCATTCAATTGGTATCAGAGCCTCGTCTCTTTATTAAGGACTTTACCGTCCAAAGAGTATGGTTGATACCGTAGACGGTGTGGAGGAACACTCCGGTGTGAATCCGATCTCGTCTACGGGCGATGGGGGAACCTCGGTCTCTCGTGAGGAGTTCAATGTGGCCTTAGAGACATTGAAAACCTCCATGACGACCGAGGTTGAAAGCATGTTTACTAAATTTCTTTAGGGGCTTAAACTTTCCACCGCACCGTTGAAAGTGGGTGATCCCACCGACAAGGTGACGGATGTTATCCCCGACAAGGGGGAAGCTAGTAGTGAAAAGGCTCCTTTTTCTAGTGGTAAAAATGGCACCGACATCTTTGCTCATGTGGAACCACCGCTTGTTTATGGTGGACCGGTTCCTTCTACTCATTTGAATCATGCCGGTCCTCCCCCTAAGATTATGAAAAATGAGGACTTTGATTCTTGGGTTTACCGCTTTAAACGTCATTTAAATCATGTGAACATTAACCTTTGGAGAATCATTGAAGAAGGTTTCTATCCGCATGATCCAAGCAACTTCACTCCTAGAGAAGCCGCGGATAATCAATTCAATGAGAATGCTCTCTTCATCATTGAAGATGCAATTCCACCCGAAGACCTACCTCATCTTCGTCCCTTCGCCTTGGCCAAAGATGCATGGCATTGTGTTGTCTCTCTCTACCGGGGAAGCGCAAGCATCCAATGTTCCAACTATGAAGTGGTGCAAGATGAGGCCGATGAGTTTGCAATGAAAGAAGATGAAGAACCTCGTGAGCTTCATCGGATATTAACCAAACTCGCGGTCTCACTACGAGATCACGGGAGCAAGGACACGGATGCCAATTGGATCAAGCGCAAATTCCTCAAGGCAATGATGCCCTATCACAAGGCCATGTCCTCCGTCATTCGTCAAAGACCGGACTTCCACACTTTGACCTCAAGCGAAGTGTTGGATGAGTTTGTGGCCATGAACATTTTGGACAAGACCGCCGACAATGCGGTGCTTCGTTCTCAAAGGGCAAAGAAGCCTAACCTTGCATTGAAGGCCAAGCTCACCGTTGAAGAGGAAGAAGAGGAGAGCAACCCCGAAGATACGAAGTATGCATATCATGAACACATGGCACTTGCTTCAAGGCAATTTTGGAGCAAGAAAAACTCGAGGCCAAACTTTAGTAAAAACAACTCAAGTGGCACGAAGAGCAGGCAACGTGTAAGGACTTGCTACAATTGTGGCAACGTGAGTCATTTTGTTGCGGAGTGTCCATATGAGAAGAGGGAAGACAATTGTGGCAAGCTCATCCGAAAGGACAAGGCAAAGTCGTTCCCCAACAAGAGCAACTTCATCAAGAAGACTCCTCCCAAGGCATTGGTGGTACAAGAAGAGTACAATGAGGATGATGACGATGATGAAAGTGATGAGTCGGTTGCCATGGCCTTCATTGCCATTGCGACGACTCCACGGGTGTCTCTCTTCGACTCACCCAATGAGAGTATCACCGCCAAGTGCCTCATGGCTAAAGCCACCAACAAGGTAACCTCCAACATCAAAACTACCATCATTAATCATCCTTCTCCGACGGATAGCATTAATGAACTTGAGGAAGCTAATGTGGAGGCTAATGAGTTTGAGGCCTTTATGGGCAAACTCAAGGGAAAATCCAAGAAGCACTTTGTTGCTCTCTTGGAACAACTTGGTGAAGCCAATGACATGATCGAGGCTCACGAAGACACCATCACTAAGATGGAAGGGCATAGTCGTGACTATGCCGATGAGATTTCGGATCTTTCCAATGCTCTTGAGGAAGAGCGTGGTCTTCGTTTGGCTCTTGAGGAGTCACACAACGTTGATCATGCTAAGTTAAAGAAAGATTATGATCATGTCCTCATTGTTTCTCATGTGCTAAACTCCGAGAAGGCCGAACTTGAGGTTGATCTTGCTAGACTCAAAGAGGAGTTTGATCTACTTGACAAGGCTCACAAGGTCTTGAAGGGTACTCATGCTAGCCTCAAGGAGTCCCATGATCAACTTCAAGTAAAGCTAACCAAGGAAAAGGCCACTTTCCCTCGTATGATGTTAATTGATAATGCAAATGCTACTAACCCGTGTTGTGAGCATGTGCATCTTGTTGAGGAGAACACTAAGCTAAAGGGGCAACTTGAGAGAGGTCTTGCGACTTGCATACAAGGCAAGAAGAACCTCAACGATCTCTTGATCAACCAAAAGGGGGTTGTGGCCAAGGAAGGGGTTGGGTACGTGCCCGACTCCAAGAACAAGAAGAAGAATGACAAGACCAAACGACCTCCTCCTCTTGTGCAAAACTTTGTGAAGGAGGGAGAGAGTGCCTCCAAGGATAAGAAGAAGAACAATGCAAAGGGTGGCAATGTCAAGAAGGGCAATGCCACCCCTCCCAACAAAGCCGGCGATTTTAATCCTTCTTATGTGTTATGACGTGCGAGTGATGGGCATGTTTATGCCAAATTTGTTGGTTCTCTTCATGAATACATTGAATGGTCTACTTGGGTTCCAAAGACCCTTGTCACTAACATCAAAGGACCCATTACAAAATGGGTACCTAAAACCAAGCATTGATCTCTTGCAGGTGTTTGCTTCCGGTGGGGGATCAGGTTGCTCGATAGCGGAGCTACAAATCATATGACTGGAAGCAAGGACTTGGTGGTGGACGTGCACAAGGTTCCATCTATGCCCACCAATGTCGAGTGGGGTGACGCCTCATCTTCTAAGGTATTGGGACTTGGCAAGGTGGTCATCTCTCATGATCTCACGATCGAGAAGGTCATGCTTGTTGAGTCCCTTGCATACAATTTACTTTCCGTTCGTCAACTTGCAATCATGGGCTTTGCCACTTTATTTGATATCGATACCGTGGCCCTCTTGTGGAGCAAGACTCTTAAAGTAGTCTTTGTTGGGCATGTCGAGAACGGTCTATATGTGATTAACTTTTCGAAGCAACCCACTAAGACCGCGACGTTCCTAATGGCTAAAGTTGATGTGGGATGGCTTTGGCATCGCCATTTAGCCCATGTCAATATGAGATCTTTGCAAAGTCTCCTCAAGGGGGACCATGTCCGTGGACTAACGAATGTTAGTTTTGCTAAAGATCGTGCTTGCAGTGCTTGTATCGAAGGAAAGGTACATGAGAAGGCTCACCCTCCCACGACTATCATTTATTCAAAGAGGCCTTTGGAGCTCCTTCACATGGATCTCTTTGGGCCTCCATCCTTCGATAGTCTTGGAGGTAGGAAGTATTGCTTGGTGATTGTGGATGACTACTCAAGGTACACGTGGGTGTATTTCTTCAAGAGGAAGAGCGAGACCCAACAAACTGTCATTGACTTTGCAAATGAAACACAACGTCAACACAATGCAAATATCTTGACAATAAGAAGTGACAACAGCACCGAGTTCAAGAACTACACCTTGGATGAGTTTCTTAGTGATGAGGGAATCAAGCATCAATATTCCGCACCCTACAGCCCTCAACAAAATGGTGTTGCGAAGAGGAAGAACCAGACGTTGATGGATGCGGCAAGGACCATGATGGCGGAGTTCAAGTCTCCGTACAACTTTTGGGCCGAAGCCATCAACACCGCGTGTCATGCATCCAATCGGCTCTACCTCCGCAAGGGCTTGAACAAGACTCCATATGAGATACTCACCGGTAACAAGCCCAACCTCAAGTACTTCCGGGTATTCGGGTGTAAGTGTTTCATTCTCAAGAAAGGTGTTCGGTTGTCTAAATTTGAGGCTAGAGCTTATGAGGGCATATTTGTTGGTTATGATACAAACTCTCATGCTTACCGTGTCCTAAATAAATCCACGGGACTTATTGAGGAGACGTGTAACGTGGAGTTTGATGAGAATAACGGCTCCCAAGTGGAGCAAAGTGGCACTTGTGATGTAGGTGATGAAATTCCTCCTCAAGCCATAAGAAGAATGGGTGTTGGCTTTATCCTACCCATTGAGGAACCCCTTGTGGCCGAAGGAGAAGGACAAAGCTCCACTCAAGTGGGGCCATCACCAACCCAAGGCCCACACGCTTCCGAAGAACAACATGAAGGCCCTCATCCTCAAGAACATGACCAAGGGCAAGATCACGCTCAAGACGGTGTTGACCCATCAAGTGATGCCCAAGGTCAAGTTCTCTCCTCCGAGCAAGTTCAAGAACAAGAACAAGCCCAAGACGACGCTCAAGATGATCAAGTGACCACTTCTCGTCTCACCCTCGAGGAGGAATTAGAGTGTCGTGCCGCCAAGGTTGCTTCCAAGCTCTCCACCAAGGATCATCTCATGATGAATGTGCTTGGAAGCTTAAGAAAGGGGGTAAGCACTCGTAGACAATTAGCAAATTATTGTGAGCATCACGCATTTTTCTCTTATGTGGAACCCCACAAGGTCTATGAGGCGCTAGAAGATCCGGATTGGCTCAATGCCATGCATGAAGAACTCAACAACTTCGAGCGCAACAAAGTGTGGAGATTGGTGCCAAGACCGACCGGGAATCACAATGTCATAGGAACCAAGTGGATATTTAAGAACAAGCAAGATGCCCATGGGATTATCATTCGCAACAAGGCTCGTTTGGTAGCACAAGGTTACTACCAAGTCGAGGGTATCGACTACGGTGAAACCTTTGCTCCCGTTGCTCGTCTTGAATCCATTCGCATGTTGATTGCATATGCTTCTCATCATAACTTTAAGTTACAACAAATGGATGTGAAGAGTGCTTTTCTTAATGGTCCTATTAATGAATTGGTTTACGTCAAGAAACCCCCCGGGTTTGAGGATCCCTACATTCCCGATCATGTGTATCAACTCGATAAGGCACTCTATGGCCTTAAACAAGCCCCACGTGCGTGGTATGACCACCTTACCGAGTTGTTACAAGACCGTGGTTTTGAAGTTGGGCTAATCGACCCCACTCTTTTTACTAAGAAGGTCAAAGGGGAGTTGTTTGTGTGCCAATTATATGTTGATGATATTATCTTTTGTTCACCTAACAAAGCTTTCAATGAGGAATTTGCCGCTCTCATGACCTCAAAGTTCGAGATGTCCTCCATGGGAGAGTTGAAGTTCTTTCTAGGGTTCGAAGTGAAGCAAAGAAGAGAAGGAACCTTCATCAATCAATCCAAATAACTCAAGACATGCTCAAGAGATTCAAACTAAGCGACATCAAGCCGGCTTCCACTCCAATGCCCACCAAGTGCCAACTTGACTTAGATCCCAATAGTAAAGTGGTGGATCAAAAGGTATATCGCTCCATGATTGGATCCTTGCTTTACCTTTGTGCATCTAGACCAGATATCATGTTGAGTGTGGGAATTTGTGCACGGTTTCAAGCCGCACCTAAGGAAAGTCACTATGTGGCGGTCAAACGAATCTTTCGATATTTGGCTCATACCCCAAACTTTGGCTTATGGTATCCAAGAGGATCAAACTTCAAGCTTGTAGGGTACTCGGATTCCGATTGGGCGGGAGACAAAGTGGATAGGAAGTCCACTTCCGGAGGGTGCCAATTCCTTGGTTGCTCTTTGGTAAGTTGGTCTTCCAAAAAACAAAGTTGTGTGTCTCTCTCATCCACCGAGGCGGAGTATGTTGCAGCCGGGAGTTGTTGTGCACAACTCTTATGGACGAGGCAAACTTTAAAGGATTACGGTGTCATTTGTGACAAAGTGCCTCTTTGGTGTGATAATGAAAGTGCCATCAAGATCTCTCTCAACCCGGTGCAACACTTCAAGACGAAGCATATTGAGATCCGATATCACTTCATCCGGGATCACATTAGGCGAGGAGAGATCGAGCTCAACTATGTCAACACTCATGATAACCTTGCAGATATCTTCAGGAAGCCCTTGGATGAAGCAAGATTTCGCGAGTTAAGGCATGAGCTAAATGTCATTGATTCGAGCAATGTTGCTTGAACCCTTGCACACCCCACCGTACTCAACATGTTGTCTTGTTTAGATGTAGGCATGGACATAGGGGGAGTGATGTTCTCTCAATGAACTCTCCCTCCCCCCATTATGCATAAATTGATCAAGTCTTTCACATTAGCCATGTTTGATGGTACTTGTGCTTCAAAGACGAGTTTTGGTCATGGACCCAAGGATAATTCTTCGCGGTGCCATACCAATTGACTCAAACATAGGTGGCCTCGGCCACCGTCCTCTCTTAGGGAGGTTGGAGTTAGCCTTTTGTTCTCGTGTTGTTTTCTCTCGTTCTTTCTTTGCTCTTTGCGTTGGGTTCTCCTAGGGTGTTGCTTCTCTCCCATTTCGTGCTCTTTCTTCCCCCCTTCGGATTGCACTCATTTGATCTTGGCTTGGGCATAGGTGGTCGGGCAGTACAACCGGGATCACGGGCGGTTCCACCGTTGGTACCTGGTTGTGCCGTCCCAATGGGACTCCATTCGATGTTTGGGCGGTTCCACCGCTCAAACCCATGGTAACCTACGTCCGGTACTACCGGTGGACTCTGGGCGGTACTACCGCTGCCTTCCAAGCACCGAAAGTATTGTCTCCAACCACCGGTCTGTACCAGACGAGCGGTACAACCGCTCCCCGGAGCGGTTCTACCGGGGCATGTCTATGGGCCTATATATACTCAATGGGGCTGAAGGGTCTTCTTTTTCCATTCGCCCTCGTTCCTCTTCTCTGTGCCCTAGCCGCCGGCCCTCTTTGCCCCTGCCCCGGAGTGCGTCTCGCACTTCGGATCCTTGGGCTCTTTGTGGATTCTCTCCGTGGAAGCCTCCCGATCTCTTCCCATGGATGGTGGTAATGCCTCGTGTTCTTTGCTCCTAGATCTTTCTAGGGTTCTTCCTTTGTCTAGGGCATTACTTAACTTTCCGTGATTAGTGTTTGATCTATGGAGTAGAAGAGATCTTTGTTTGCCTCCTGTCTTGTTTGCAGCACTTAGAATTCGGAATATTACTTGTGTGATTAGTATGCCTCGGTTAGACCTATCTCCCCTGGTAGTGCCACTTTCAGCGGTTCTACCGCCCCTACGGGCGGTACAACCGCTGGAGTGGTACTACTGGCGGAGGAACCGGTACAACCGGAGTATATCAACCACCCAACACTGTTCTATCTTCTCTGTTGCCGCAACATGTTCCTTTTCTGCTGGTGTGTGCAATCCTCTCATTCTTGCTGGGTTTTGTGTGCTTTTTCGTGTGTGTGTTTAGGGGGCTCTAGTTCTCGCTCTGCTCCTCGCAAGACCAAGAAGAGGGCACGAAGGACCTTGCGCCCGGTTGTGTCTGATGATGAAGAAGAAGTTGTGATTCCCACCAAGCCCACTCATCGTGAAAAGTCTGCAGCTGCTAAGCAACGTGTGGTTATGCCGTTGCATCGTTGGAAAGCCAAGGATTGGGAAGCCTTCCGATCAAAGAATCCGTATGAGGTTCCCATTGCTCCCCGTTGGACCACCGTTCAGTTCCGGAATGAGATGCAAGTGCGGATTGTTCATGAACTCTTTGAGCACAACAAGAACAGATATGCCAAGCAGTGGACAATTGATCTTGACCATTGGAGGAACAACATGGAGTATTTTGGTGAGGCGTTGGCTCTCTGCGAGGAGTTTGATCTTGTCAAGCTCATGTCAGTCAACTGTGACTTTGATGTTCAACTCATCCATCAGTTCTATGCCACAGTTCATTTTGGGGAAGATGATGCGCGCACTCTCACCTTCATGTGTCGTGATGAATTGTTTCACATTCCCTGGAGGGCATTCTGCAATGCTATTGGGTATGAGGATACCGGTCTAGAAGGAAGGGGTGGCATTCGTCCTCATGACTTTCCTGAGTCCATGCTTAAGGAGAAGCTTGCCCCTCTGTACATTCGGGGTCGTGGGATTATTGGAGAATCCAAGGATTTGGAGAAGGTCTATGACATCATGCACCGAGTGTTCCGCAATGTGCTCTTGCCCAAGGTGGGCAATCAAGATGGGATTCATGGTTATCTGGTTGATTTGATGGTTGCTATGAAGACCATGGTGGGGACAGGGGCAGTGTTTGATGTGTCAAATTGAATGTGGCATGAGATGTACAACATGGTCATCTACCGTAAAGTCCCAATCTATGCTCCGTTTGTCATGTGCTTTCTGAACTCTGTGTGGGCTGTTCGTCATCCTGGAGAGCTCCTCACTTCTCCAGACAACCTCACTGTTCATGAGGTCAAGCTCCTTAAGAAGAAGAAGCATGCCGAGCCTCGCTTCCCTGCAAATGCTCCTGAGGATGTCTATGCTACTTCTGACGATGAGGACTTTGCGCTGGAGCCAGGGGCCAAGCCTTCGTGGGTGGCCAAACTCACTGCCAAGGTGAAGAAGATCTTTTGTCTCCAGGCTGACATCCAGAAGAGGATGTATGAGGCACATGTCAATGAGAAGCTTGCACGATGTCGCCAAATTGCAATGATGAAGCACCTCAACATGCCGGTTCAGAGTGGCTCTGAGAAGAGCATCACCCCGGAGGAGCGTTGGATATCTACCCATAGCACCTGGACTGATGATGAAGCCCCTCCCCAGCCATCCTCCTCGTTTGCAGCAGCTGACAATGCCATGGAAGAATCTGATCACGACGACGATGACGACTCTGATGATGAGGATCCAGATGCGACCGAGGAGTCAGAGGAGGACGCCTGAGCTTTGGGACGCTAGCTTCGCTCTTTTCCTTTTTGGTGTCTTGATGCCAAAGGGGGAGAGGGTTCTATAGGTCTCGGGGATGGGTTTTTCTTTTTCTCGTTTTCTCGTGTTGGTCTTTGTTCGTGGACTTGTTTCGTTCCTTGATGTTTGTGAGACTTGTTACTCCTGTTACCTTTCCGTTCATCGGTCATTATCCTTATTATTGCACTCTAAGAATTATATTGTCAGAGTGGTTAGTCTACAAAATCTAGGGGGAGTCTAGTCTTGAAAGTGTGCCCATGCTTTCTAACAGCTAGTTCCTATTGGGGCACATATCCAGGGGGAGTTCCGTGTAGATTTCATTGACTTATCTCTTGCAAATCGTGTTGTTGTCATCATCCACCAAAAAAGGGGAGATTGAAAGGGCATTTCCCTACTTTATGTTTTGGATAATGATGACAACCCTTTGTTGGTCTAATCGTGTGTTATATGTTTGAGGTTCTCGATGCTTAGGCTTACATCGGATTGCTATTGCCTCTCGTAGGAAAAGATCGAAGATGTGTCCTCTACGCTTTTATTCTCTTTGGTCGTAGGGAACCCGTACTATCAAGAGGGAATCCTCATTAGAAAGCACTGGGGGAATCTTTTCACGTACACGTTCATCACCCCTCCTTTGTCTTCCTCAGGTGTGAGAGAGTTTTTCCTTGTCTCTTCCCCTATCCTTCCTGCTCACTGTTTCTGCCCAGCGGTTGTACTGCTCTCTGGAGTGGTTGTACCGCTGGGTCTTGTCGCTCACCAGCTTTGCTCGAGCGGTTGTACCACTGCCTCCGGGCGGTGGTACCGCCACCATGCTCAGCAAATGCTGGGGCAGTGGTTCCGTCCATGCACCGCTCAAGTACCGCTCACGCTTCTGTTTTGATGCGGTTCTTGGGCGGTAGTGGCCCGGTTGGTCCGGTCGTTCCATGATGACCGGTACCACCGGTGGTCCGAGCGGTTCTTCCGCTTAGAACTTAGCCGCCCAAGAGATCAAGGCCATGCAGTTGTTCCGGCCAGGCACCGCCCAAGTACCGGTCAAGCTCCTGTTTTGATGCGGTGGTTGTGCGGTGGCCAGGCGGTTAGTCCGGTTATTTTTCTTAGCCGGTACTACCGCCCGCCTGTCTAGTTGTACCGCTTGGTAGGGATCTGCAGATACACCGTGAGTCTCGGTTGTACCGGGACGAGGACCGGTTGTACCGCTGCAGTGCAAAAAACGCAGTAACGGTTGGAATTGAGGGTTACTATATAAATGAGCTTCTCCCACCTACCACTCTCACCTTTGACCTCTCTCACTCCACCATTGATGCACTTCAAGCTCTCTTGCCCGATCTCTCTCTCTATCCACTCAAACTTATTGATTTGCTAGGGATTGAAGGAGGAGACCTAGATCTACACTGATATTTGCTTCCCCCATACTTTCTTGTGTGGATTTTGTTACTCTTGGGTGTTTGAGCACCCTAGACGGTTGAGGTCACCTCGGAGCCATATTCCATTGTGGTGAAGCTTCGTGGTTTCGTTGGGAGCCTCCAATTAAGTTATGGAGAGAGCCCCAACCTTGTTTGTAAAGGTTCGGTCGCCGCCTTCAAGGGCACCAATAGTGGAATCACGACATCTCGCATTGTGTGAGGGCGTGAGGAGAATACGGTGGCCCTAGTGGCTTCTTGGGGAGCATTGTGCCTCCACACCGCTCCAATGGAGACGTACTTCCTCTCAAAGGGAAGGAATTTCGGCAACACATCCTCGTCTCCACCGTCTCCACTCTTGGTTATCTCGTGCCTTTACTTGAGCAAGCTTATTTGTTTCATATCACTTGCTTGCTTGTGTTCCTATCCTTGTTGCATCATATAGGTTGCTCACCTAGTTGCATATCTAGACAACCTACTTTGATGCAAAGTTTAAATTGTTAAAGAAAAGCTAAAAATTGCTAGTTGCCTATTCACCCCCCTCTAGTCAACCATATCAATCCATTCACCTGCGTTTACAAGAAAGTGAGTGGGAGCTCGGTAGCATCTCTCATATTGTATGTGGATGACATACTATTGATGGGAAATGATATAGAATTCTCGGAAAGCATAAAGGCCTAATTGAACAAGTGTTTTTCATTGAAGGACCTTGGAGAAGCTGCTTATATATTAGGCATCAAGATCTATAGAGATAGATCGAGACGCTTCATTGGTCTTTCACAAAGTACATACCTTGACAAGATATTGAAGAAGTTCAATATGGATCAGTCCAAGAAGGGGTTCTTGCCTGTATTACAAGGTATGAGATTGAGCACAGCTCAATGCCCGACCACGGCAGAAGATAGAGAAAAGATGAGTGTCGTCCCCTATGCCTCGGCCATAGGGTCTATCATGTATGCCATGCTGTGTACCAGGCCTGATGTAAACCTTGCTGTAAGTTTGGTAGGAAGGTACAAAGTAATCCTGGCATGGAACACTGAACAGCGGTCAAGAATATCCTGAAGTACCTGAAAAGGACTAAGGATATGTTTCTCGTCTATGGAGGTGACGAAGAGCTCATCGTAAAGGGTTACGTCGATGCTAGCTTCGACACAGATCTGGATGACTCTAAGTCACAAACCGGATACGTGTATATTTTGAATGGTGGGGCAGTCAGCTGGTGCAGTTGCAAGCAAAGCGTCGTGGCGGGATCTACATGTGAAGCGGAGTACATGGCAGCCTCGGAGGCAGCACAAGAAGCAATCTGAGTGAAGGAGTTCATTACCGACCTAGGAGTTATTCCCAATGCGTCGGGCCCGATGACTCTCTTCTGTGACACACTGGAGTTATTGCCCTTGCCAAGGAGCCCAGGTTTCACAGGAAGACCAGGCATATCAAGCGTTCTTCAACTCCATTCGTGAAAATGTTCAAAATGGAGACATAGATATTTGTAAAGTGCATACGGACCTGAATGTCGCAGATCCGTTGACTAAGCCTCTTCCTCGAGCAAAACATGATCAACACCAGAACTCTATGTGTGTTCGATTCATCACAATGTAACTAGATTATTGACTCTAGTGCAAGTGGGAGACTGTTGGAAATATGCCCTAGAGGCAATAATAAAATGGTTATTATTATATTTCCTTGTTCATGATAATTGTCTATTGTTCATGCTATAATTGTGTTATCCAGAAATCGTAATACATGTGTGAATATATAGACCACAACATGTCCCTAGTAAGCCTCTAGTTGACTAGCTCGTTGATCAACATATAGTCATGATTTCCTGACTATGGACATTAGATGTCATTGATAACGGGATCACATCATTAGAAGAATGATGTGATGGACAAGACCAATCTTAAGCATAGCACAAGATCGTGTAGTTCGTCTGCTAGAGCTTTTCTAATGTCAAGTAT
Source organism: Triticum urartu (assembly GCF_056163025.1). Lineage (NCBI taxonomy): Eukaryota > Viridiplantae > Streptophyta > Magnoliopsida > Poales > Poaceae > Triticum > Triticum urartu. The sequence goes on along the minus strand of NC_141874.1, from coordinate 651,776,761 downwards.
CTTTTCCTTACACCATGAGATTGTGCAACTCCCAGATACTGTAGGAATACTTTGGGTGTGCCAAATGTCACAACGTAACTGGGTGACTATAAAGGTGCACTATGGGTATATCCGAAAGTGTCTGTTGGGTTGGCACGAATCGAGACTGGGATTTGTCACTCCGCATGACGGAGAGGTATCTCTGGGGCCACTCGGTAAAACATCATCGTAATGAGCTCAATGTGACTAAGGGTTGGTCACGGGATGATGTGTTACGGAACGAGTAAAGTGACTTGCCGGTAATGAGATTGAACGAGGTATTGGAATACCGACGATCGAATCTCAGGCAAGTAACGTACCGATTGACAAAGGGAATTGAATACGAGATTGATTGAATCCTCGACATCGTGGTTCATCCGATGAGATCATCATGGAATATGTGGGAGCCAACATGGGTATCCAGATCCCGCTGTTGGCTATTGGCCGGATAGTCGTCTCGGTCATGTCTGCATGGTTCCCGAACCCGTAGGGTCTACACACTTAAGGTTCGGTGACGCTAGGGTTGTAGAGATATTAGTATGCGGTAACACGAAAGTTGTTCGGAGTCCCGGATGAGATCCTGGGCGTCACGAGGAGTTCTGGAATGGTCAGGAGGTAAAGATTTGTATATAGGAAGTCCAGTTTCGGCCACCAGGAAAGTTTCGGGGGTCACCGATATTGTAGCGGGACCACCGGAAGGACCCCGGGGGTCCACCGAGTGGGGCCACCTATCTCAGAGGGCCCCATGGGCTGAAGTGGGAAGGGAATCAGCCCCTGGTGGGCTGGTGCGCCCCCCATGGGCCTCCTCCTGCGCCTAGAAACCCTAGGGGTGGGGGACGCCTCCACCTGGCTTGGGGGCCAAGCCACCCCCTTAGCCGCCGCCCCCCATCTAGATGGGATCTAGAGGGGCCGGCGCCCCGCCCTGGCCCCTATATATAGTGGAGGGGAGGGAGGGCAGTCGCAACCAAGTCCCTGGCGCCTCCCTCTTCCCCCCGTGACATCTCTCCCTCTTGTTGGTGCTTGGCGAAGCCCTGCCGAGATCCCGCTACTTCCACCACCACGCCGTCGTGCTGCTGGATCTCCATCAACCTCTCCTCTCTCCTTGCTGGATCAAGAAGAAGGAGACGTCTCTCCCAACCGTACGTGTGTTGAACGCGGAGGTGCCGTTCGTTCGTTGCTCGGTCATCGGTGATTTGGATCACGACGAGTACGACTCCATCAACCCCGTTCTCTTGAACGCTTCCGCTCGCGATCTACAAGGGTATGTAGATGCACTCTCCTCGCCCTCGTTGCTAGACGACTCAATAGATTGATCTTGGTGACGCGTAGAAAATTTTAAAATTCTGCTACGTTTCCCAACATCCCAAGCCACTACTGCGACTACAAAGGAGAGCCCACACCCACTACCGAGCGCCGAACCGTTGACACAAGTAGAGCTGCAATAAAAGCTCAAGGTTCGTGAGCCACTTGGAATTGACTTGTTTTTTGGCTTGAGCGGCGCAAGATCGACTCATATTTTGGCTTGACCGAGACCGACTTTGAAAAAAAGAGTCGAGTATGAACACTTTAAGTAGCTTGATGGAGAAATGAGTTGATCTTGATTCAACCGACTCATATTTTGGCTTGACCGAGACCGACTCTGAAAAAAGAGCCGAGTATGAACACTTTAATTAGCTTGATGGAGAAATGAGTTGATCTTGATTCAACCGCTCGCTTGATTTTAGCTCGATATCATATAATTATATCAAATAATCTTGATATGTATTAAAAAGATAAGATACTTTATTGCCATGTATGTCGTGTACAATTTTTTCTCTATTTTACCAACTAGAAAACACGAGAGCTTAATTAGAGATAATTAAGCCTCAATCTTATAGAGCCTTGAACTAGAAAGAGAAGAAAAATAAGGTGCATTTGCTCTCGAACTTTGGCCCATCTTTTGCTCTGTGCCACAGGCTCCTTGCTATTTGTGTCACAGGCTCCACCTTCGTCTTTCTTTTCTGAAGATCTTTGAGCAATCTCCTTGACAAGAGATCTCTTTGAACAATCTCCCCATCCACAAAGCGCTCGTGTGTAAATCACAACAAACCCCACTCGTGTTTTACGTATATCACTACAGAACAGAGCAGCAGTATTCGTAAATCACAACAAACCGCTCGTGTGGTATATCGCATCAGAACAGGGCAGCAGAGTATTCAGTCGTCGCCTGAAACACCTTTGTTTTCCTTTCTAGAGACGGATCTTTGAACAATCTCCCCATCTACAAACCGCTCGTCCGTAAATCACAACAGAGCATTCAGTCACTCCGAATGCGATACAAGTACTAGAAACATCGACAAGCATTTCCTTCATGGAAAAAAAGAAGGAAAAGCATTGCTCTGTGTGTTCACTTCAAACGTTTCATAAACACTATGTTGCACTACATTATTGTTCATCTCTACGAGATCAGATCTCTTGTTAAACAAATTAACCGTATGCTTGCACAGGGAATTAATGCTAGTACCATACCCACTTGGTAAGTTGGTATTAAGTTGATTTTAGAGTCATGTAGAAACAAACAGAAGGACCTTGTCTCTTCTGCACATCCTTTTTTTTTTGTGAAAAGAGATAAGAGGCATCCACAAGCACAGTTGCACACTTGCCCAAACTCGGCAATTTATTCATCATAAACTCGGACATCCACAAGCACACACCATAGTACACCCAGCATCCAGACCCTCTCCAAACTTCGACCACGGAAACATACTGCTAGAGCACTACTAGGACAACTAGTTCGCAACAGAAGTCTAAACACGCACTCGGTCGGATAGCACAAACAGGTGGTAAACGTCGTCGACTTGCTCGCGCGGCGGGCGCGGCGGCGATCAAACGCGCGCACGGATCAGCAACCGTGCGCTATGTCGTTTATCATCATCCACGCATCGGCCGCGCGCCGGAGCACGAACCTCCTCCTCAAGCCCCCTGCGCCTGGTCGATGCGGGTCTGCGCGGCGTCCTTGATGTCGCGGGCCTTGGACGCGAGCCGCGCCTTGGCGTGGTCCAGCTGGTCGGCGCCCGGCGGGTGCTTGCCGGTGAGGTACTTGTACATCCACGAGAACACGGACAGCGCCGCCACGCCCAGCCCGCCGGACGTCACGAACCCCGCGGACATGAGCGCCAGCGCGATGGCCGCCGGCACCAGCACCGGGCTGAAGATGACCAGCACGGGCGTCGCCACGGTGAGCGCGATGACGGTGCCGGCCAGGATCAGCCCGGACAGCACCAGCAGTGACCCGGCTGCCGTGGCCGCCGTCGCGGCCTTCAGAGCGCACATCATCGCGGGCTGCTTCTGCTGCTGCTGCTCGTGGTGGTCGCCGCCGTAGCCGCCGTGGCCACTGCGGTCGCCGAAGGCGCCGCCGCCGCCTAGGACGCCCCTGTCTCTGTGGTGGTCAGCCGCCATGGGAACGAAGGTGCGTGTGGAGGGAGGGGAAGTACCGGAGCACGCTCGCTGTGAGTGAAGGGAGCGAGGGGAAGGGGAGTGAGGTTATAGAGGAGCGCGGTGCATGGGTTTACGTGGAGGAGGCCGGAGCTGGAGCGGCCGCGTGGGACGCATGCGAGCACTCGTGTCGGGCGCGCCGCGACACCTGTGCTGGTGCGGCGGGCGCGGTGTCGCCGTCCCCGGCTGGCGATATGTACGAGGTCCTGGCCGTGGTTCGATTTGCCGCTGGTTGAAAGGTCCCGTGGGCTCGGTGCACCGGGCTAAGTCCGTCCATGCGTTGATTGAAATGTGCGGGCCTAATACTTCATTTCTTAGCTCAGATAAATGGAAATATTTTCTAATAAAAAAGATAAACAGATAATCTTCTAGAGGTTCCAGCCAGCCTTTTCCGCATTTGGGAACCTTCTAGGAGGTTCCTGAACCGTTTTTTTTCTGTTTCTGTTTCTTATTTGATTTTATAATTCCCTGTTTCTTTTTTTGCTTTTCTCTCCTTTCTTATCTTTTAATGTTTTTTATTTTAAATTATGTTTTATTTTTTATATTTTTTCCAATTGTTTGTCTATGTGGTCATGTTTTTCAAAAAATGTTCATGATTCCAAAAATCATTCATGTTTTCAAATGTATTTGGGAGTTTCAAAAAATTCATGTTTGCAAAAATTATTCTAGTTTCAAAAATTGTTTGCCAGTTTCAAAAAATGTTTGCGTCTTCAATTTTTATTCAAGGCAGTTTAAAAAAATGTGTGTGTTTCCTAAAATTGCTCACGTTTTTTAAATTATGTTAATAATTTCAAACAATGTTCTAGTTTTTTTTGAAATATTTAAGTTTATTAAAAATTTGTTCACAAAATTAGAAAAGTGTATGTGTTGCGTTAAACATTCTTTTTTTGGAAAATAATCTGGATTTTTATAAGCATGAATAAAAAATGTTCGTATTTCCCAAAAAAAAATCGCATGCTCGAATTTGTTTGGGAGATTTAAAAAACGTTCATGTTTGCAAAAAAGTTTCACATTTTTGAAAATTTGTTCACAAATTCAAACAATGTTCGGAATTTTCAAAAACATTCCTGTTAAAATTTATGCATAAATGTCCAAAATGTTCATGTTTTGAAATTATTTTTGCAAATTCGAAAAATTTGTTCACAAATTTATAAATTTGTTCACAAATTTACAAATTTGTTCGTATTTTAAAATTTTCTTTATGAGTTTAAAAAACTTTCCTTTTTTAAAAACAATGTTAGTGTTTTCAAAAAATGTTCACGTTTTCAAATTTTTGTTCAGAATTTCAACCTTGCTCACAGATTGAAAACAGTTCACTGTTTTCAGAAAATATGAGTTTACTAAAAATAATTCACGAATTTCAAAAGTGGTTGAGTTTTTAAAATATTGCCATTTTGAAAAACTATTCTAGTTCGCAATTTAAAATGTTTCTGATTTGCCGCTACCTTTTAGTTCTTATAGTTTCGTGCTGATATCTTATCTCTACTCCTAATGAAGCAGTTGGTGAATAGTCTGCGCAGTTTATTTTCGCTGGTTTTTTTTCATCATTCTTCCACCTTCGGTTTTTTTTCATCATCCTCCCACCTCCGTTAACTCGCACCCTCCCGCGAAAAAAAACCCCACCAGAGGAAAACCCGCTCCTCTCGATTCCTATCCCCATGACGTACGACATCCTTCGCCGCAGCCCCATCTCCGATCTCCCTTCGCCGCCGCCCTCGCACTCGCATCAAGTCGCCGCCGATCCCTGCGCTACCTCCGCCCTGCGCCACCACTCCTATGACGCCGCCTCCCGCCAGTCTCCACCAGCACCGCGACGTGCGTGGCCTCCACACGCGCCGTCACTGCCCCTCGAGGTCCGGCCGTCGTCGAGGGCGTATCCATCCAGCAGTGCGCCGTCACCTCCCTTCCAGATCCGGCCGTCGTCAAGGTCGTATCCATCCAGCAGCACGCTGGCATCCCAATCATCACCTTCCGCGGTGTCATCGCCCAGGCCCAGTATGGGGCCGGCAAGACGTCCATGATCTCCCTCTTCGTCTGCCAGGTTATCGAGACCAACGTCCACAAGTAAGATGCCCGGCCCTCCCCTCCTTCTACCATCGCTGGATTTGTCAAATTGATTGTTTGGGCAAAGAATTTGATTTTAGGGTTAACTTGTTCATCTTGGATTGCCATCACCCGCTAGAACATGTCTCATTCGCGGAGATTCATTCATGTGTCGGACCGCATGTGCTCAGCATATATTTTGTGGCTGGATGTGTGATTTCAGCATACACACTTGACAGTATACGTTGGACGCTGTTTCACCATCATTTAACAATGTAATGCATCAGCTTTCTATGATGCATATGCACTTGATTCAAAATAAATTTGTGGAACCTGTTAAAACAATACACTAGCTTTGATAATGTATACATAGCACTTGCTCTGAAAGAGTGAAGCTGAAGTTAATATCGGGTACACCGTTGATTATGTAGGGTGCAGGCATTAGCGACGACATGGACAGGGGCTTCACTGACAGGAAGAACTTGCTCATGGACCGCAGGACCATGGCTCCCAAGATCGACGACCTCAGGTCTCAGCCGTGCCTTTAGGGTTCCTCTCAAGAATTACACACAAGGTCCTGTTCCCAGTTCTGTTAACCTGACTGACGGCTGATTCTGCATGATTCCCTTGATTTGTGCATGACACATCTTCGTTCATTTGCAGTTTCTTACTCGAGGTACCGACCCTGAGGTCCTTCTTGGTGCCACATGTGGTTGGTGGGCTGCATTTTTAAGTTGGTATGATGAACTGGACTTTGTAAATGAGCACATATATACACTGAATCCTGGTAAATGGCAGCTGAATTTCAAGTACAGGGGACTCTTCTGCCCGATCACAGTTTTCACACATTAATAACTATATGGCTCCATCAGCGTGAACGCAAAGATGTGAACGTCCATATCGGTCTTGTTTGATATTCTTTGAGTTGGTTTAGATAGAGAGAAGTGACCTCTTTCATGTCAAGTGCATGTGCCATTTACTACAGCCAAAGTGTAGACTGATGTACGCTCATAACTTGTTCTTTTGCTTTTTCTTGGCTGCATGCTTGCATCCAATTCAGATTTTCCATGTGCACTTCAGAACTAATCATGCTTGTACAGATGAGGAATTGAGCATGTTTTTTAGTCTTTGATGGAAACTGAACAAGTTTCTCATGAGTTTTTTTATATACTTCAAGCCTACTGCTCATCCAGCTCTATGTGCAGTTTGGAGATATGCTTTATTGATCATGCAACCTCCTTCTTTTCTCATCCCTTTTATGTTTTTATTTCAAATACTCTGTGTTAGCAAAATCCTGTTGCATGACTAGACCAACTATCTGGTGATTCAGGCACTACATTAGTGATTGGGGCAATGGTCAGACCTGCTTGCATGAAAAAAAGGGCAATTTTGATGTGCTTGCAGGAGCTCAGAACTCACCTATTGATGACTCACCTTGGAAACTGGTTTTTTAAAGGTTGGTGACTCTGACTGGACACTTGATTCTGCACTTGGTCGTGATAGATTTTTTTACATGTGACACTATACTTGTAGTAAAATTAGATCTGCACTTGGTCGTGATAGATTTTTTTACATGTCACACTATACTTGTAGTAAAATTAGATTTGAAATGAAGACTGCAACTTAAACCTATATATATATATATATATATATATATATATATATATATATATATATATAATTATTCTGCACCCTGGGTGATGAATAGTAACACTATATGGGTCGCGCTATTCGTCACCCTGGGTGAGGAATAGTTATTCTTCACCCCCCTCTATTTTAACATCAATGCACCGTAATTTTACGTTTCTTAAATTTTGTCTTATTTCGGACATAAAAAGAGAACGTAAGAAAATATATAATCGCCGTAAAAAATATATTATGTTACATAAATTACAAATGTAAAAACGTAGTGTAAAATGTACATAAAATGTAATTTTTCTGGTCTTTTGACTTTTTTTATGCCAAATTTTACAAAGTGAATCAATATGACTGTAACTATTTGTATTTGAAACATAATTTATTTATGAAATGATCGTAATATTACCTCGTGTGAAGAATAAATTATTCTGCATCCTGGGTGATGAATAGTAACACTATATATATATATATATATATATATATATATATATATATATATATATATATATATATATCAACTACATAATTAGACAACATGTATGATACTTGGAAAGGTATGTTATGTTGTTCAATGTTCACATATTTCCTCCCAGCGTAAACAACTATTTTTAACCCTATGCGAGTGTCCTACATCTTCTTTTTTTCTGTTGCCATAGGTCTTGGAGATCACCTTTGGTAACAAACACTCAGGACTGCTCTAACTTATTATTGAAATAATGTTCGGCCATAGTATATTTTTTCTACACTTGATGTTAGGTAACTCTGAACCATGAAGCCCAAATTGTGTTGATATTTTTATGGAATTTTATGATCAAATACTAATTTATAGTTTTTACTTAGTTTCTGCTTTTGCCATTTATAAAAAGCAAACATTCATGGCGTTCTTCAATTGCTTCATCACTAATTTATTGTCTCTTTTTCCAGGCTGACAAGGCGACATATGCGGGGCCTTCTTCAGTTTCAAGTCACACATGCCATCGTCGTCCAGGTCAGTGGTGCCCCGTGCCCATCGACGACCTCATGCAGCTGTTCGCCAACGCCTGAATGAATCACTTCAAGACATTATTCCTTGACCATAATGTAGTGCCGCCCTGGACTAGCAGCTTGTCGCCTACACCTCAATACAATACCCAGAAGTGCATCCGCGCCGGCAGCAAGCACAACGACCTTGACGCCATGGGAAACAATACTCCTTGATGGGAACTAGACCTTCAGGTATGATGGGAGCTTCGAAGAGGAAGCCAGCGGATATTCATGGGAGCTCCTCGTCAAAGTATGATTCTTCCCTTCATTCGCCTTCTCGATCACTTGCCTTTTAGTTTACCCAAAAAATGAGTTTACGTATAATACTGTGTATTGTACGAATCAAATGTATGGTGCTTTGCTCTTTTCCAAATAGATGGTTGGCTGTTATTCCTTTGATCATTAGATTGTTATTACTTAAATGTTCTAATATACTGTACAAAGCTTTCATTTATGTCTTCATAAAAATCACTCTGAAAGTTCATCCAAAAAAGCACTCTGAATATATATTTTTATTTGAAATCCATATACATATATTTCTGTGCAAGCTGAGCTCGTCAATACAAATGTTATTTTGTACAACAATTTTGGTCCCATTGGTGTTGATCCCTTTGATCTCTGGCCATATGACTTCCCATTCAAGATATGATGGGGCATGGATGTGATACACCCACATACAGAGATGTTTAGATGTGAAGTTGGCAAGAGCAGGCTTGTTTGTAGATGAAGTTTTTATACATATGACTGACTACTCTAGCCTTGCCACCATTAGTGTAGTGTTCTTATCTTCCTTCCCATGTTTTGTTGAAAGATCTTCTAGATTCATGACCCGCCTTAAATTTTTCTGTATAATGCAACTACAACCATTTATCATTACAGGTGAGGGATTTAGTATAGAAAGCTACTTTACAAGTAGTCTCAAGCTGGAGGATAACAGATTGGTCGCGACGTTAAGGATCCCCATCAATGTTATACTATTTGTCTCCAGGTATATACTCACTCCAAATTCTAGATATTCTAGCGAGTAGATGAGGTGAAAGCATGTGCAACATAGTTCTTTTTTTGTTTTGCTCTAATTTCTGCGGGAGTGTTGTTAAATCCCATGTAGCACGATGGTGGAATTAAAGGCACATGTTGATTAAAAGAATGGGTATAAGTAAGGAGTGGCTGGTGACTAATATTGTCGAGTAATTTCTTGATGAAAAAAGTCCATTTTACTCCCCTGAACAAAGTGGGTGGTTCACTTTACCCCCTGATCTATATTTTGGTTCCTTCTACACCCCAAACAAAACCAAACCGGACGAAACCCCCCGGCTGGTTTGTCTTCATTGGATGCTGATGTGGCATAGTCAATGGGTGGTTTTGACCACGGTGGGGCCTACTCGTCAGGTTGGACTGTTACACGCTGCTGTTCCCCGTTGCGTTCTGGATCAGAAAGAGATCGAAATCCCTTTCTTCTTCTCCCCCATGTCGCCGTCGATGGCTCCCTTGGGGCAGCGCTGAACTCCGACCAGCAACGGTGGTCAGAGTCTTGGTGGTGGTGGCGGCGGCGGCGGTGCAACCCGTCAATCTTCCCCGACCTGTTCCTTCTCCCACGGCCGCTCTCTCCCCCGTCCTCAAACCCTAGGTCGACGGCTCTGTCGATGCGGCGGCGGCTGCTGCGGTCTGTCTGATTTCGCGGCGGCGCAGACGAACTGAGGTGAGTCCCATCCCTCCAATCCCCTTCCCTTGGTGTACTTACTCTGCTCTAGTTAGCTGCTGTATGTAGGTTCTAATTGAAGATTGAACGTTGTTTTAATCTGTAGGTTAAGCAATGGATCAACTAGATTGGTTAGGCATCCGTTTCTTTTACAATGGCCAATTTGAGAATTCAAACAAGCAATTGTCATATGTTGGTGGTAATATACAACTCACATCTGTTGAGAGGTACAATATATCCTTAGCTACTGTCAGGGAGCAGTTAGCAGATATAAAGATGGCCTACCATGGTGAAGAGATAACAGAGAAGCATAGGCTTTACTGGTTGTTTCTTGGAAAAAAATGTTAGAGATGGGTTGAGACGACTGGACACTGATAGAAATGTGTTCTTCATGGATAGGTGTATTACAGATTGTGGGGTTGTGGATGTGTATGTGAATTATGAAGATGATGTTGATGAAGATGGACAGAACAGTGTGTCTGATATTGGAGAGAAAGAGGAAGAGGAAACTAATGCTGCAATTGAAGAAGACAAGACAGAAGAGAAGAGTGGCAGTGATTGGGAAGATGAGCATGACAATTGCTCTGCTGAGGATGACCTGGAGCACAGTTCAGAGGAAGATGTGGATGAGCCTGACAAGACTGAGTATGCTGTACAAGATGAATTGCAACCTGAAACTGGAAATGTTCCTGAAGTAGATGTTGCACCTGATGAAATAAGGGATGAATATGCAGATCTTGATTGGTGCCCTAAAGATGAAGACAGTTCAGGTGAAGATGATGAGGCAGAGGAGCTTAGAAAGCATGCTAAGGAAGTGCTCAGAAAGATCGGAATGGGGTTGCCACTTGATGAAGAGAAGGAAGTGAAAGAAAGTACAACACAATTAATTCCTTTTGATGAAATGGACGAAGGAAATGACACTCCATACATGGATTCCAGTGAGGAATACAGTTATGATGAGGATGAGCATGGGAATTCATTTAGGATGAAATCAAGATTTCCAAGATTTGATAGCAAGGCTGCAATTCCAATATTCAGTTTGGGCATGACATTTAGAGGAAGAAGTCGTTCAAGAGGGCACTCGTGAAGTATGGCCTGGCTATGAAGAGGCATATTTGCTTTGTAAAAGATGAGGCTGGTAGGATTAGGGCAAAATGTTCTTGGCCTAAGTGTCCTTGGTTGATTTATGGTGCAAAGAGGAGCTCAAATGATTGGTTTCAAGTCATAACACTTGTTGACAACCACATATGCCCAAAGAGGAGAGACAACAGATTGGTTACTGCACCTAGAATTGCAGACAAGTATGAGAGAATTATGAAGGCAAATCCAGGATGGAAAGTGAAATCTATTAAGGCCACTGTCATATTAGAGATGTTTGCAGATGTGCATGTTTCCAAAATAAAGAAAGCAAAAGCAATAGTCAGAAAGAGAGTTAGAGAAGCAATGCATGAAGAATATGCCAGGGTGTTTGATTATCAGCTAGAAATATTGAGGAGCAATCCAGGAAGCACTGTGGCAGTTGTGCTTAATCCAAAAGAAACTGCACCAGTTTTTCAGAGATTGTATGTGTGCTTTCAGGCTTGCAAGAGAGGTTTCATAGAAGGGTGCAGGAAAGTAGTGGGTTTGGATGGCTGCTTCTTTAAGGGGGCTCAAAGTGGAGAGCTACTATGTGCTCTTGGAAGAGATGCAAATGGGCAAATGTATCCCATTGCTTGGGCGGCAGTTGAGGTGGAAAATAAGGACTCCTGGTTTTGGTTTATGGCATTGTTAAATAAAGACTTGGAGATTTCAAATCAAGGTGAAGGCTGGGTGTTTATATCAGATTAGCAGAAAGGTCTAATCAATGCAATTTCAAAGGTTGTACCGAGAGCTGAACACAGAAATTGTGCTAGGCACATTTATGCTAACTGGAAGAAAAAACATAGGGACCAGAAATACCAGAAGAGATTTTGGGCTTGTGCAAAGTCTTCTAACAGAGTTCAGTTTAATTTGAACAGGGCAAAGCTTGCTCAGCTCACACCAGAAGGAGCAAGAGACATGATGCAGGCTGGGCCTGAACATTGGTGTAGAGCATGGTTCAAAGAAGGATCATTCTGTGATTCAGTCGACAACAATATGTGTGAAAGTTTTAACAATTGGATAGTGGAATATAGAGGTCTTCCTATAATCAGTATGTTTGAAGCAATCAGAGTAAAGGTGACAGTTAGGATTCAAGTTAATAGAGCTATGCCAGCCAATTGGAATGGAACAATTTGTCCCAAAATCCTCAAAAAGGTGAACAAGTTTATACAACTTACTGAGAAGTGTGAGACAATATGGAATGGAAAAGATGGATATGAGGTGAAGTTAGGATAGCATGGATTCAAAGTTGACTTGCAAGCAGGAACATGTTCTTGTAGATACTGGCAATTGTCAGGAATTCCATGTGTTCATGCTCTAGCAGTTTCACAGTGTGGCCCTAATGACATAGATTCACTTATTGCACCTTGCTACAGAATTGAAGCTTACAACAAGACATATGAACATGTCATGATGCCAATGGAGGGCATGCCTAGCTGGCCAATATCTGACAGACCTAGACCATTAGTTCCAAGCTATGTGCAAATGCCTGGGAGGCCCAGGACAGAGAGAATAAGAGGTGGAGATGAGCCTCCTAAGCATGCACACAAACTCTCCAAGATTGGAACTAAGATCAAGTGTAGTTTACGATGGAAATCCTGGGCACAACATGAGGAAATGCAATACTAACCCCAACAAGGGAAAGTACAAGAATAGGAAGAGGAAAAAAGAAACAAAAGTGTGTAATGATTTTTACATATGTTTAATTTCTATATGTTTTGTACTTGTGAAATTGCAGCAATGTGAAACCCCTAACAACTGTTACTTTTCTGTGTTGTGTAGGAAAATCCTCCAAGGACATCTCAAAGAGTAGCATATGAAACTGCTACAGCCCAGTCTTCACAGCATGCAGCTCAAACATCACATCAAGCTGCAGGAGGAAGAGCCCAGTCTTCACAGCAAGCTACAGGAGGGAGAGGCCAGTCTTCACAGCAAGCTACAGGAGGGACAGCACAGCCTAGAAGGGGAAGGCCTCCAAAGCAAGCAAACAGAACAGCTGGTGCTAGTTCTAGTCAGAGAAGGAGGAAATCTACCAGGGTTAGCATGTTTGATGAACTGAGAGGTTAAACAGGAAAAATTTCTGTTGTTTAGAGCCTTCAAATTGTGTTTGTTGTTGTTTGATGAACTTGTGTTTGTTGCTGTTAAACTGCACAATTTCTTTTTAAGGAACTAGTGTTTGTTACTGCTAAGCTACAGAATTTGTGTTTAGTTGAATGCTACTGTTTACTATGTTCTCTTTTGAAAGAAATTTCCTTTCGATAGAAGCTCGGCAAAATATGTTCACTTTTGGCACAAACAAATAAGCTCACAATTGTACCATTTCACAAGACAACATAGTACCAGCACATTACACAAATATTTGGGACAATTTTGGCAGTACAGTTGCTTCACCACAACAACGAGCATAAAATAGAACTGAACACACAGTACAACACTACAGATTGTTAACACAGTACAACAAACCAAGTGGAAAGCCAAAGTGCCAAATATAACAGGACACAAACTCAAACTCCTTCATCACCGTCAGTGCCGTCGATCTTGCCCAGCACAGTCTTGAAGATATGCTTGCGAGTCAGGTCCTCGCCTTCTCCTGGCAGCCACTCATCAGGCAGTCCTTCAGCAAGCAGAGGACCACGATCAACAACCTCCTTCATGTGGCAAATGACAGGATACAGTAAGCTGTTCTTCTTCCTCGGCGACGACGGTCCGTATTCACCCAATTCGAATTGCATTGCTTCATACTCATCCATGGACTCGGGTGGCTTGTTTGTCAGCTTCGGCTCAGGTATCTCCACTGTCACCACCTTGCCAACAAAGGAAGGGTCACGAAGCCACGCCATGACCTCAAGCTCGCGGCGACAGGATCTCGATCAGCTCGCCACCCAGCTGCTTGAGAACATCTTTCACGGACGCCGTCGTCCAGGCCTGGTTTGGGAGGCCTTCAAAGCCGAGCTTGCTCTTGTACTTCAGAGCACCTGGCTGAGATCGAACCATTCTGCACCAACGCGAAAACTGAATCCAACGCCGGCAACACTTGATCTTCATTGATGAAAGGAGCACCTCACAGCACTTCTCCTCTGTCGAGAAGGTCAGCCACAGGTCGTGTGGTGGGCACGCGAACTCGACGACACTGCTGCAAGATCGCCAGCATGGCTGCCGGCGTCACTGTCTGCTCGCCGTCTCCGACTGCAGTTGCCAGAAGCACGTGCCGCCCGAAGCGCAGCTCCAGCGCATCCATGGTCGGAGTGCGGGAGATCAGGACATGGCTCGCCTCTCGACGGAGCTCCGGCTCTCCCCGCCGCCACACCTCCTGCGGGAACCGGCGTTCCAGCAAGCTACGGCTCGCCTGGGCTACTGCGACGACCGGGGCCGCGCCTCCATCGCCGGCGGCGCTCACGGCGTCCGGCGACACGGTGGTGGAGCTCACGCTGCCGCCGCCCATGGAGAATAGGGTTAGGGATTTGGACTGGGAAGGGGGGATTTCAGATCCAGATCGCAACAGGGAACGACAGCTCTATAACAGTCAAACCTGACAAGTAGGCCCCACCGCGGTCAAAACCGCCCTTTGACTGTGCCACATCAGCATCCAATGGAGACAAACCAGCCGGGGGTTTTTTTCGTCCGGTTTGGTTTTGTTTGGGGCGTAGAAGGAACCAAAATATAGATCAGGGGGTAAAGTGAACCACCCACTTTGTTCAGGGAAGTAAAATGGACTTTTTTCTTTCTTGATATGCTCATGATTAATTAGTACCCCAATTTGTTTTCTCAAAAAGGTACAATATTGTTATGGTAAAAGTTACATTTTGTGGCCTCAAATAGCATTCAGATTTATAGATTGATTTCTCTTAGAAAAAATATAGATTTATTCGTGATTCTGTGAGCTCACTAATTATGAAGCTAACACAAGTCTAATTACCTAATACTTACCTCCACCTCATCGTTGACATCGTGCAATACCATGGGAGAAGTTTCTTTTGTGCATGGATTTCCAAGCGCTCCGGCCGTCATTGGCAGAAGCGTGGGTTTTAATTGGCCAACATTCATTTTTTAGGCGCTGTGTTTATGTAGAGAATTTTACTTAACAGGCCTGGATGGCATCTTTTGTCAAAACAAAATCACGTTTGTTTTTATATATTTTCTGCCTGACGCGTAAAGTGTTCCATTATTGTTTTCTTTTGGGGAAATAATTATGCTTTAGGATGAACTGGTTTAGTTCCTTTTTATGTTGCTAAAACACCATAGCTTGCTTTTATGTAGAAGTCCCTGGATGAACTTACTACAATCTTTATTGTCAGGCCACATTGGTACTGAGCTTTCTTGCAAAGGTGCTATGTTCTAACTGTGGTGTATATAGTTGTATAGTTTATAGTGAAAGTTGCGTTCTAGTCAGGCCACAGTAGTTGTATAGTTTAGATTATACCTTGAGTTAATTTTGTGCTTGTGGAAGTGCAGCGGCGATTGCAAGACGGCTGGGTTCAGCTTTATTAATATAGCACCATCTTTACAATACTGTACATTATATTCTTAGAATATTTTTTGCACTCTAATAGTTGGCCTTTGAAGTAAAATACGCTTAGTAGTTTTAAATTTCAAGTGGCATGGCTTACAATATGTAAGTCGGTTTTCCACACTTGTAACATGAGAGAATCTGCATAGATCTCAAGGTTGTCATTCGTGGCTGAGACAATGTTTCTAAATCAAGGGACCCGCACTTCGTCATTATCTAAATTGCGCTTGATTATTTTCCTAAAGGGACCTGCACTTCGTCATTACCTAAGCGCATCAGTTAGAAGAGAAGTTAGAGCTGACGGGAGTGGTGCCAACAGTTTCCACAATAATCGTCTGACAGATAAATATATATCTTCTCATTTTTTAGATTTTGTTGTTCAATTCAGTTAAATCTATTAGCTTACTGGTTGTGGTATAACTATTTCTAGATTTTACAATGTGGTTTCCGTGCCTATTGATTTAACTTGATGAGAGAAAACTGACTTCTTGGGTTCACTGTTCACTCTACATTCTGAGTGGTTGTAACTTTTTTGCTTCTGAAGTGTCAAAGGATACAAAAATCAGGATGATATATTAGGCTGAGACAATGTTTCTAAATCAAGAGACCTGCACTTCGTCATTATCTAAATTGCGCTTGATTATTCCCCCCAGCAATATCAAGATGAGGATACAAGCAGATCAAGTGTACAAGACGTGTAGTCTCCTCGTGAAGGTGGTTGAGCTATGAATTTGCTCTTGGTATATTTACCTATGCTGGATATGGGGTCAGATCTTTGGTATGTAGGTGAATGTATATGGAACAATGATTGCACATATGTAAGCTATATTCTCTTCACATTTATGCATATTCTTGTTGGGACAAAAAAAGTGGTTATAATAAGCAGATTCTTGTTGGGACCAAAAAAGTGGTTATAATAAGCAGATATATTTCTTCCCATTTATGCATATTCTTACTGGGAGAGAAAAACAAAGCAGTGATAATATGCAGTTTTACATAAGCTTATGTCTTGCAAACTAGCTAGAACCGTAAACTAATGATTATTGCTTGTTTTCTGACTTCTGTTGTAGAATGTGAAAGCTTATTACCCACATAAAACAAGTAGGTGTTACGAAGTCCTTGTATGCCTAATTATTGTTGTTGTAGTTGTCATACACGCGTAACAACCTGTGACATACACACGCATACCCGTGATCTCTTTCCTACAAATACCCTTGACTAATTCCTCAGAAGTATATGTAAAAACAGAAACAAATGCTTCATGCCCGCTCACTTGGAAACAAATGCTTCGATGGCCAATGCGCAACTAATTGCATGCACACTTACAAAATATTTCTAACAACCAATCAGGACATTTCACTTACGAGGATCAATCAAAAAGTTAGCACGTACCAGAAAGAGACCCGACCGTGATTTGTGTACTATAGAGGAACGGAGGGAGGGAGTAATTTCTTTATTTGGTAGTGAAATAAAGCAAATAAGTCAGGAAAAAATAGGTGATGTGAGAAAACTAGATAGAGAATAGATTTGTGTGGAAAATTAATCTGCAACAATTATTATGGTCATCCCAAACAAATTGAGAGAAGATTTTTCCCTTTAATAATTATTGTGCGACCACCTTCCTAACCAAGCTTCGATTGTCCTGTTGGTACATACATGAAGAACATTGTCTATAGAGCGATACTGATATCATAGGTGAGAAATTTGGCACTTAGGTGGTGCGAAGACTTGAGGAAGAAGGTAGTGTTATTGAGCTTACAAGTTACATTTTTTTGTGTGTAACATAGTTCTTTTATAGTAAAATTGGATCTCTCTATTGGGTATGGCTTTCTACATGGCATTCAGTGTAACCTGCCAAATCTCTCCCCTATGATTTTTTTTAAAGTATAGCACCCAAATGATTCACCCATGACATGTTCTTAAAATTGATTTGCACTGCTGATTATTCAAAACATGAGTGTTAGATTTTGTAGTCTGAAAATATGATAATGATGCCGAGAGAAGAGAGCATGCGTACGATCCATGAACTTGATGTGCGAGATGGTATGACTTCTTCAGAGAACCATCTTGATCCTTCCTTTTTCTTCATAATATTGTCAACCATTGAGATTGTGGTGCGGGAGGTCGCGGGTGCTAAAGATTGTGGCACGGTTTAGAGGGTTGGCCGGCGGCGGAGGCGGCGATAAGCAAAATATTTCAAAAGTCCGTGGCAACGCACGGGCTTTCTACTAGTATAGAAAAGAACCCACATTCGCTCCTTTGGCTAGCAACACTCCCACATGTACATGAGATCCAATATTCGAATCCAAGTAAACGCATTATTTAAAACGCATCTAATAGGAGATCGTTAAAATGCACTGCTTGGTTACGATTCGAACCAGCGCCCCCCTCATTGATACTTGCTCGTGTAACCACCCCGCCTACGATTAGGTTCTTATAACTTGCAACCTTTTGTATCTTTTATTATTCTTCCCTTTTCCTTTTTCCTTTCCTCCTTTTTCTTTTTCCCTTTTTTCCCTGTTTTCTTTTTTCTTTTTCTTGTTTCTTTTTTCTTCAACCTGGTTTGACGAATTGTTTGCAAATAGGTGATTTTTTTATAAAATTGATGAACTTTTTGAAATTTGATGAAAATTTTCAAATTCGATGCACTTTTTTATTCTTTCATGGATCATTTAGTTTTTATTTTCTTTTTTACTGGAACAGTTTTGTTCCTTTTTTCTTTCGGCTAAATGCGTGAACTTTTTCTTTAAATTCATGAAATTTTTTTTCAAAATTGATGAACTATTTTTAAATTCGATGAAATTTTTTCAAATACAATGATTTTTTTTCAAATTTAATGAACTTTTTCCATTTTTGCGATCTATTGTTTTCACTTCATGGTTTTTGTTAATCGAAAGAAATTTTGAATCTCTCATTCACCCCTCTCTAGTCTATATACTCTCGATCCTACAATTGGTATCGACAAGGTCTCCTTGTTTCAATATAATGAGGGGAGCGAGGATGATGTAGAAGGGGGCGACCACCAAGGCAAGGCATAGTTTACTTGTGTAGGTGGTGGTGCGGACCTCATCGGAAGCGGACGTGACTGTTTGCAACCGGTGGCCCGATCTCATGGGACCGGGTACTAGAGTGGGAAACTGTGAGGTGGCATCCCAATCCTCAACCCAAAGAAAGTAGTGGCAGGATTTTGGGAAGCTACCACACTTGTGGTCTCCATTCTTCTCAGTGCCCTTGCCTGCAACCCGGGTGCCATTCTTCCTCTCGAATTTTAGATTGATTTGTCAGTGCTGCCCACCATGATCCCCGTGGAAACTGAAGTGTGGGAGCAACGCTCACTGGGTACCAGAAAAGGAGGAGGTAGTACTAGCAGGAATGGTGTTGCTTCACGGGAACTCAGATTTAGCAAAGAGACGGTAACGTCACTATTAAGCTGTGGATTCTCTGAGAAATTCGACGATTATTCCTCAGATCAGCTGTCTGGGGTTCTCATCCGCCTTGAGGCAATCCGAACGGTGCTTTTTGATAGACATGGAAAGATCATGGATGCGAGATGCCTTGTTGAAGGAGAGAGGATGTCAATTAGTCAGAATTCTCATTTCCCAGCCATGCCGTGTTTGGCCGGGCAAAGAATGCGATTGGTATAGAGTAAAATCAGGGGTGAGAGATACCATTCCATACAAGGCAGTGTTATTGCAGTCGACAAGAAGGAAGTCAGGGAGGTCAAGATCGATCAGGAGGAAGATGTCTAGGCACAGCGCAAGAGGAGGGGTAAGTGATACTTCGACGAGTGCATGCACATGTGTAACGCCTCAGATACAACTTTCCATATTTGTAACTCCGACCCGTGCCTTTTCCGGAGATGCGATAGGAGATTTCCTTCGTGGTTGGGTTTTGTCTTTGTTTTGTCTTTTGTTCGTGTCATGCAATTCATATCATGTCATCATGTGCATCGCATTTACATTCATATTCGTCTCATGCATCCGAGCGCTTTCCCCGTTGTCCGTTTCGCAATCCGACACTCCCACATGCACGGGCGCACCCTTTTGTCTCTTTTCGTGAGCAGGTGTTAAACGTTCTCGGAATGGACAGAGATTTGCCAAGTGGCCTTGGTACACCACCGATAGACCGCCTGTCAAATTTTGTTCCATTTGGAGTCTGTTTGAGGCTCCAACGGTTAACCGGCTAACCGCGAAGGCCTCTTGTGTGTTGCAATCCAACACCCCTCCAAAACGGCCCAATAACCCATCCAAACCCCTTCCATGTTCTCCGTCGTCGGATCACGATCGTGTGGGCAAAAACTACACTTCATTTGGACACTCCTACCTCCTCCTACCTATAAATATGTGTCTCCCTCTGAATTTTCGCGGATGAAACCCTAATCTCCTTCCACCTCGCGCCGCCGGACAAATCTCCCTCCGCCCGGTCATGTCTACAGTCGCCTCTCGTCCAACCACAACGCGCCACGTCACCACCCCCGCGCCCACTTCGCCGCCTCCCGCGCCCGCCCGCCACGGGCCCAGGTCCGGCCCCCGCCGGGCCCGAACCGAGCCGCGCCCGTGCGCCGCCGCCGTTCGCCCGCCTCCCGCTCCATCTCCTCCGCGCCACCGCTGCGCTAGCTCGCCGCGCCGCACCCCGCGTCGCCGGATGCCGCCTCCGCCGCCGCCCCTCGTCGCCAGAGCCCGTGACGCCTCGCCGGAGTTCAAGTCCGGCCAGATCTGGGCCGGGTTGGATGAGATCCACCAGGCCCCGTTCCAAACAGCCCCAGATCTCCTCGTCCCGATCCGTCTCGTCCAGTTTCCCGCGAGGTCTAAATTTCGGCGAAGTCCCTTAATTATTGCATTCTGGTGCCTTGTTCAACATGCCATAACTTCTTACATACTGCTTCGTTTTGCGTGTATGAGATATCAAAATGTTCATTGAGAGATGCTCTTCATTTCATTCCATTGTGGCATGCTTGTTTGAGTTCATCTTGATACCCAAATCATTGATGCAAGAGTGCTATAAAATGTTTACTCATGTTACTTATCAGTTTAGGGTGATTTGTCATTTTTGTCACATTTGATGTGTGCATCATTTGGGCATGAGCTCTACATGTGTTTTGATCTATGCCATGCTATCTTTACAGGGGTGCTTGCCATATATTTTTGTGATCTATGTGGTGACTAGCACAAGCATGCAAAGCAGCCTTCGTGATATTGCTGATTTCAGGGTCTTAGGATTTTGCTGTCCTTGTTCTGCTGTTATTTTTATGCCATATAAATATGATGCTACAGTGAGATCCATGCTTGTTTTGAGTTGCTTCAGTAAGGATGTTTTGAACATATGGTTATGCTCTATCCATCTATGCCCCTTTTTGCAATTATGGAGTGCCCTAGCATGTCTTATTATTGCTCTACTTTTGCTATAAAATGTTTCTGATAGGTTGTTTACATGTTAATCAATTTTGCCTTGGTTGTTGTTAGTGATCCTTGCATGCTATGAACTTGGTCTTGTCATGTTTAGCTTCATCAACATATCTTCTTGCTGTTAGTATACTTATATTGTCATGAAATGCCTTGTGGTGAGTGATTTGAGCTCGCAAAGATGCCCTCATAATTCTGTTTATGCCATGCTCTATTTTCTGCTAAGTCTGAAACTGTTAATAAAACTTGCTATGTTTACATGAGCGCCATCATACCTTCTGCGCCTTTTTGGCTCATGATCAGTATGGGACTTTTGTTCTATGCATTTAGTAGATTCATGCCATGCCTTTTTTTACTATGATATGTTCCTATAGCATGTTGTTTGCTTGCTCTAAACATTGCTTCCTGATATTATTTCTGGCATGTTAGTATTTTCACTAAGTCTGTGAAGCTGATATCTTTTGCACTTTTGCCATGCTTGTTTGAACCTGCTCTTGTGTGATTTAACTGTAGCTCAGCGTTCATGTTTTGTCAAGCATCTTGAGTACATCACTGCCATATGCCTTGTTGATATGTTGGGGTGCATTAGCTTAGTTTCTTGTTGCATTCTAGTGGCATTGTGCTGTTAATCGCAGTTTAGCATCAACCTTGTTTTGCTTGCCATTTGCAAACCGTGCATCCCATTCCAGTGATCTTTATATCGATTTCACCCGAAATCTTCTCATCTTTCCAGCGGCACACTTGCTTTGCCAAGTTGATGCCTTGTTCATTATTTTCCTTCTGGAGCACGCATATGCATTGCATATCACATTTCGCATGTCATGCCATGTATTGCATCATGTGGCTTGTGCATTGCACCGTGATTGATTGTTGGTCATTTGCTTGTGTTCTTTCTTTGGGTAGAGCCAGGAGACGAGTACGTGATCGAGGAACCTGTTGAGTACGCTAACGAGGATCAAGCTTTCGACAACTCTGAGAACTTTGCAGGCAAGATGACCATACCCTCGAAATCACTTCTATCTTTGCTTGCTAGTTGTTCGCTCTATTGCTATGCCGCGCTACCTACCACTTGCTATATCATGCCTCCCATATTGCCATGTCAAGCCTCTAACCCACCTTCCTAGCAAATCCTTGTGTGGCTATGTTACCGCTTTTGCTCAGCCCCTCTTGTAGCGTTGCTAGTTGCAGGTGAAGATGAAGTTTGTTCCTTGTTGGAACATGGATTTTGTTGGGATATCGTTATTATCTCTTATTTAATTAATGCATCTATATACTTGGTAAAGGATGGAAGGCTCGGCCTTATGCCTGGTGTTCTGTTTCACTCTTGCCGCCCTAGTTTCAGTCATACCGGTATTATGTTCCTTGATTTTGCGTTCCTTACGCGGTTGGGTGTTATGGGAACCCCTTGACAATTCACTTTGAATAAAACTCCTCCAGCAAGGCCCAACCTTGGTTTTACCATTTGCCTCACCACCACCTACTTTTCCCTTGGGAGTCGCGCTCTCGAGGGTCATCTTTATTTTAACCCCCCCCCCACCCCGGGCCAGTGCTTCTCTAAGTGTTGGTCCAACCTAAGCGATGTCCGGCACCCCCTGGGCAACCAGGGTCTATGCCAACCCGACGTCTGGCTCATCCAGTGTGCCCTGAGAATGAGATATGTGCAGGTCCTATCGAGATTTGTCGGCACATTCGGGCGGCTTTGCTGGTCTTGTTTTACCATTGTCGAAATGTCTTGTAACTGGGATTTCGAGTCTGATCGGGTCTTCCTGGGAGAAGGAATATCCTTCGTTGACCATGAGAGTTTGTGATGGGCTAAGTTGGGACACCCCTATAGGGTTTGAACTTTCGAAAGCCGTGCCCGCGGTTATGGACAGATGGGAATTTGTTAATATCCGGTTGTAGAGAACTTGACACTTAACTTTAACTAAAATGAATCAACCGCGTGTGTGGCCGTGATGGTCTCTTCTCGGCGGAGTCCGGGAAGTGAATACGGTTCTTGTGTTATGCTTGAATGTAAGTAGTTTCAGGATCACTTCTTGATCACTTCTAGTTCACGACCGTTGCGTTGCTTCTCTTCTCGCTCTTATTTACGTATGTTAGCCACCATATATGCTAGTGCTTGCTGCAGCTCCACCTCACTACCCTTTCTTACCCATAAGCTTAAATAGTCTTGATCTCGCGGGTGTGAGATTGCTGAGTCCTCGTGACTTACAGATACTTTCAAACAGTTGTAGGTGCCGATGATTTCAGTGCAGATGACGCAACCGAGCTTAAGTGGGAGCTCGATGAAGATCGTGTTCGTTGTGTTGTTTCATTTCCTGTTGATCAGTAGTGGAGCCCAGTTGGGACGATCGGGGATCTAGCATTTGGGGTTGTCTTCTTTTATTTTGGTTTCGTAGTCGGACCTTAATTGTATTCTAGATGATGTATGTTTAACTTGTATTTGTGTGAAGTGGCGATTGTAAGCCATCTCTTTATCCCTTTCTTATTCAGTACATGGGATTGTGTGAAGATTACCCCTCTTGCGACAAACCTACTATGCGACTATGCCTCTAAGTCGTGCCCGACACGTGGGAGATATAGCCGCATTGTGGGTGTTACAACATGGCCACCCTCCACTAAGTGCATGAATTGTGGTGATGAGTATTCTTGGTGTCACGCTTTGCTAGAGTGCACAATGGCAAGATGCACATGGGTGCTTGCCGATCTTCCTAAGTTCACCGAGCCATGCGCGAGGAATTGATCATTCAACACTACTGACAAGCTACCCAGAAGTGACAAAGATCATGTGACTTAGTTGGTCATGTGGGGTGCAAGGAGGAAGGCATTACATGAAGACATAGCTCAAAGTCTGATGGCAACACAATGTTTTATCGGGATATTCCTGTCGAATCTCGTTTGTCTCAGCCGGAGAAGAAGGATTTTGACACGCGGGTTGTGGCCAAAATGGATACCGCCTCCACATGGTTTCACCAAAATCAATCAAGATTCTAGTGTGAGCAAGAACTCTCACAGATGCACCATTGTTCTTGTTGCCCACGATGACTGGGGGCGGTTCTTGGGGTCCTCAACATTGGTTGTATCAATATGATGACCTGGAGACCTTGGGGGCCCTAGCTTGCCGAGAAGCACTAGCTCTAGTCGACGACATAGCTCACTCTCCTCTAACGGACCGGACAATCCTACTGTAGTAATGAAGGAAAGCAAGGAAAGCAGTAAAGCATATGAATAGATTCGCTTTCGCCATGAAAGTAGAAAGTTGAACATGTAGGCACACATACTCTTTCGAAGTTTTAATTTCTCCCATATGTACTTGGGCATTACATATGGCTTGTTAATCCGCAAATCTTGTTAAACTCGATTATAAAAGGGTGAGGTTTTCCCTCGAAAAAAATGAAAAATGAAAATCCATCGAATGGTAAGTAGCATTATTGTTATGTCATTTTTATCCAAGGCACAAATGGTCATAACTTTACAAAAAAATGACATCAGTACGTTTTTACTCAAGATATATGTACGTGACTTTTTTAAACATGTAAATATGTCCTTGCTAAAGGTTTCGAAATTGGGTACACCGGAACCCAGGTTCTATTATTTTGCCAAACAATACCGTGGAATGCATTTTTTGATCAAAAGGAAGAAACTAAGTAATCATTACAACAAAAACGCTACCACCACCAACAGGAAACAATTTTACCAAGGAACAAAAGCCTGACACCTTCACCAAACCCCTACTGATCATCAGACTAGGAAAACATCAACAACCAACACACTCAAACTAAAACATAGCAACATAATCCAGGTTTTGCATAAGCACTACTCAACGCACTCCAGACTCAAGACCCATCTTCCAGCCCGGGGAATACTGGAATGCTATAATTGAGTACTTTATATTTGTAATAATTGTTATCTAGCCATCAACATCAATGATTTTATACTTTATGATCAATAAAATGGTAACGGAACACTTTGTTAGTAGTTTTAAGTTTTAACACAAGAATCTCGGGGTGAGTCCAATGGGTGTCGCTTCCATGAGTTGGTGGTGTCCATGTTTTGTCCATATATAGCCTGGTGCGACGAGCAATCTAGAAGAGGTAGTACCTAGCAGTATATGAAGGTAGAATAATTTATTAAATGAGAAAACGTCCTTGTCAAAGCAATGAGAACATAAGAAAAAAAATTACTCAAACCATGTCAACAAATAAGACTCATCTCCTTTCCGTGATGGTAACAATGGAGAGGAAAGTCAGTGAGGCAGCGACTACCATTGTGGTGTGGAATCATTTATGCCTGCGAAAAGAGAACATGTCAAAAAGCGAACCAATCTGAGTAACTGCAAAAGAAGAAGAAAACATGCAAAAAGAAGCAGTATCTAGATAGATAATTGATGAGCTTCTAAATCTGCGCCGGGAAAATATGTGTAAAACTAAGAAATCATCTAATTGCGTTGGTGGAAATACTACTGTTTTGATACAACATCTGGTATTGAGTGAACGGGATATTCAAGCTCAAATGCCGTAAAAAAAAGCTCAAATGCATTTCCCTGTGAAGAGAAAAAACAATAAATTTCTTGAGAAATGATACATTTCAAAGATAAATTTTGCACTGTACATTTATATATAAGAATGAAGTTGCCTGGACCAAAATTAATTGCATAAGTGCACCACAAAGGTTGATTGCAGAGCATAAGTTACCGAAATAATGATTGTAACTAACAACCACACGAATCTTTTTCAGCATTTGTCAAGAAAACTATGTACATATAAGAACTATCTGGTCCAGAAATGTTTGTGAATTTGAATGGCAATATGTCACACATCTCAAAATCTGATGATAACGAAAGGTCAAAGATAAGGCTGGCTCTCTGATTATTATTTTTGAACAATCTCTAATTTTGGATTGTAGCCGATTTTATTACTTCCATGTAAGCTAAGACATTGGCTAGCCAGATTGCTATATTAAGGCTGGGTAGTGGATCTTCAGCAGAAGTGGAAAGAGAAAGGTCACTAGAATAAAGGTATTGCAGGTCAGACTTACCCCCTGGCGCCACTTTCTCTTCACCTTCCAATTGTTATGATTCTTATACTGATACAGAATTGTGCCTTTGTTCCTGTAGGCATATTTGGTAAAATAATTAGCTCACCAAGTAACACAAAGGACTCTGGTTACAGAACAACAAATTAGGGAGAATAGTTAGCTCACCAAGAAGCACGGTGGCAACAAGAGAAGATATGATAAATGAGGCTGTAAGGCCTCGATAAATCACATCTTGCGATACGTCCATCCGCTGCCTGTAACCATGTGTCAGTATTGAGGCGGCATTCCGCCAAATATACTTCGCGGGGATGAACGATTACAATGGAGTCACCAGCAAGGTTCGGCAAGGCACTACGGCTCACACTCAGAATCCTTTCAGCAATGAACAGAACATTGCCTTCGATACTAGTTACTGGGACGATCCTGTCAAGGATAAGGTCGGAGAGTCTGTAAACCAAGGGGTGCGTGAAGAATCCGTCCCTATACCCGATCACCAGGATCTCCGAGTCACATTGTGCCAGGTACTGAGGGGTGGGCATTTTGCCGGCCGGGCATGTGGCAATCAACTTCTTTGATGGCATCGGAGACGAACCTGATGCCATCCCCTCGTGCTCAGGTGGGCTGATCTGGAAAATCTGAGTGTCACCATGAAGAACGGTGTCAAATGTGGGGTTATCCATCATGTATAGCTTGCCTTGGGATGATATCAGCCTCCCAATTGGTGAGAGCCTCCAGCTCGGGACATTCCACCGATGGTCCTTGGAGGTAGCAAAGCCTAACACAGATATGTTATAAAACACGATCATGACAGTGATGACTGCTCCATCTGCACTGACGCTAACGGAGGTGGCACCGATGTTTCTAAAATACCCCCAGGCTATTCCATTGATGGTCGGGTTGGATCCGGGAGGAGGCACGAGGGTCGCGAGCGGCGGGAGGTCCACAATGTCGCCGGTGAAGGGGTTTAGGAGACGGACGGCCGTGTCCTCGTCCCGTTGCAGGAGGAGGAGGCCGTCGACCGAGTCGAGGACGCAGTGGTTCTTGAAAAGCGGGAGCAGGCAGCGCACGATGGCGCCGGTGGAGAGGTTGAAGAAGCGGATGTACCCGCGCAGCCTGCCGTGGCCAGGGTACAGGCCGTGGCCCTCCGGCAGCATCATCCACCTGCGCGGGTAGAACCGCGGGTCGACAACGCCGCGGCCGCGCGGGCAGACGGAGCATGCCCGCCAGTGGGGGCAGACGGCGCGGAACCGGACGTAGTCCCGGATGTCGCCGGCCAGCGCCCTCCACCCGACCAGACGAACTAAATCCGCGTGCAGGGACGCCCACCCAGAGGCGTCCGAGGCGGGGACGGCGTCGGCTGTGCGTCGAGGGCGCTTGCTGCCGCGCGCACGCGCGGCCGAGGGGCGCTTCCGGTCCATCGGCGATGACGACGCTGGCGCCCAGCAGCCAACCTGCCGGCGATCCAAACTCCAAAGACGTCGTACCGGCGATCTTCGTATCGGCTAACGGCCACGTGAATCGCCGCGGATCCAGCGGGAGACGCAAAAAAAAGGAATGAAAGGATTTTCTCTGTTTTTTCAGGGGAGCTGAAGCGATTGTTAGGCCGACATCGCGGTCGTGCACCAGGCCCGCGGAAAGGCGGCCCGCGCGCTGGAAGAGCCACAAGGATAAGGTAGAAAGCCCGCGAAAACGTTCTGCCTTTGGCACACCCAAAAGTCCAGGAAAAGTGTTCGCAAGAAAAAGAATGTCCGGGAAAATACAGAATCAAAATCACCTTTCGTCACAGCCATTCAGAAAGGTGTCCAAGCCCTCAACGGAAAAAAATCAGAAAGGTGTCCAACTGCAGCCAATCAGGCATTTTTTCCCCCTAAAAACTTCAAAGTGCACGCGCACCATCTGGGCGAAACGAGCGGCCGAACGCGAGCCGCTCGATCAGCCTAGATCGCGCGGTCATCGGCGTCAGGCGGTATCTGGTCGGGAGCGACCGAACACGCGTGGGGTTGGGCCCTCCCACAAGCGCCGCTCTCCTCGTCCAGCCGGTTCGCATCGCGCGGGACGCATCCGTGGCGCGGGCCCCACTTGTCATGGAGAAAGTAGAAAGCACGAAGGGTGAGCCACGCCTCTGTCTCCTTCCCTCATCCATTTTCCTTTCTTCTCAGTTCTCGCCCCATTCGTTCCATTTCTCCCCCAAATCCGGCGGACAGAGGCAACCATTGCTGCGGCTGCATCCGAACGAGAAGGGCAAGACCGCGGTGGGGATCCGCTTCTCGTCGGCGGCGCAGGTACGGGCCGCGGCTGCAGCCG
The DNA here is from genome assembly GCF_056163025.1 of Triticum urartu. Taxonomy (NCBI): domain Eukaryota; kingdom Viridiplantae; phylum Streptophyta; class Magnoliopsida; order Poales; family Poaceae; genus Triticum; species Triticum urartu. Next base: position 651,748,497 of record NC_141874.1, on the reverse strand, counting down.
AACGCGAAGGGCAGGACCGCGGTGGGATCCGCTTCTCGTCGTCGGCGCAGGTACGGGCCGCGGCTGCAGCCGAAGGTGAAGGGCAGGACCGCAGTGGGGATCCGCTTCTCGTCGTCGGCGCAGGTACGGTCGCCCCACCATTTTTGCCTCACATCTCCTGTTTCCCTATTTTTACCCTGCCGTGGTTGGGGCCCCCTGTTATTCGCTCGCCGGAGAGGGGTTCTGGGGTTTCCAGTGGATGTACGACGAGTACGAGGTAGCTTTTACGGAAGGCGTCGCCCGCGACTATCTGGTCACCTCCGGTGGATTTTGGGAGTTCTGTTTCGTCAGGGTGAGTCGAGCGTGCGTGTTCTAGCGGATACAGATTTCATGGCGATTCACCGTGGCGGACCAAGCTATCTGGCTAGCTTTGGCGTCCGCCACACCTAACTTGCCGCATTGACTAAGGTAGTACCGTATATACTAGTACATCTTTGAAAATTTGAGCAAACGCACTACTCTAGATCGATGGATATCTGCTTGTGTGCCAGGATCTGGTTGCTGGTTAATATAGATGATGAGTTGATGACCGTTATCCTCATTCAATTGCAAATGCTAACACAAAGTAATATGTCCTTATTGTTGGAAATATGCCCTAGAGGCAATAATAAAAGGATTATTATTATATTTCCTTGTTCATGATAATTGTCTTTTATTCATGCTATAATTGTGTTATCCGGAAATCGTAATACATGTGTGAATACATAGACACCAACATGTCCCTAGTAAGCCTCTAGTTGACTAGCTCATTGATCAATAGATAGTCATGGTTTCCTGACTATGGACATTAGATGTCATGATAATGAGATCACATCATTAGGAGAATGATGTGATGGACAAGACCCAATCCTAAACATAGCACAAGATCGTATAGTTCGTTTGCTAGAGTTTTTCCAATGTCAAGTATCTTTTCCTTAGACCATGAGATCGTGTAACTCCCGGATACCGTAGGAGTGCTTTGGGTGTACCAAACGTCACAACGTAACTGGGTGACTATAAAGGTATACTACGGGTATCTCCGAAAGTGTCTGTTGGGTTGACACGGATCAAGACTGGGATTTGTCACTCCGTATGACGGAGAGGTATCTCTGGGCCCACTCGGTAATGCATCATCATAATGAGCTCAAAGTGACCAAGTGTCTGGTCACGGGATCATGCATTACGGTACGAGTAAAGTGACTTGCCGGTAACGAGATTGAACGAGGTATTGGGATACCGACGATCGAATCTCGGGCAAGTAACGTACCGATTGACAAAGGGAATTGTATACGGGGTTGCTTGAATCCTCGACATCGTGGTTCATCGGATGAGATCATCGAGGAGCATGTGGGAGCCAACATGGGTATCCAGATCCCGCTGTTGGTTATTGACCGGAGAGCCATCTCGGTCATGTCTACATGTCTCCCGAACCCGTAGGGTCTACACACTTAAGGTTCAGTGACGCTAGGGTTGTAGAGATATGAATATGCAGTAACCCGAAAGTTGTTCGGAGTCCCGGATGAGATCCCGGACGTCATGAGGAGTTCCGGAATGGTCCGGAGGTGAAGAATTATATATAGGAAGTGCTATTTCGGCAATCGGGAGAGTTTCGGGGGTCACCGGTATTGTACCGGGACCACCGGATGGGTCCCGGGGGTCCACCGGGTGGGACCACCCATCCCGGAGGGCCCCATGGGCTGAAGTGGGGAGGGGAACCAGCCCATAGTGGGCTGGTGCGCCCCCCTTGGCCCACCCCCTGCGCCTAGGGTTGGAAACCCTAGGGTGGGGGGCGCCCCACTTGCCTTGGGGGCCACTCCACCCTTGGCCGCCGCCCCCCCCCCTTTGGGGAGCCTATATAAAGGGGGGAGGGAGGGGCAGCCGCACCCTTGACTCTTGGCGCCTCCCTCTCCCCTGCTACACCTCTCCCTCTCGCAGAAGAACGGCGAAGCCCTGCTACGGTGACTGCTGCATCCACCACCACGCCGTCGTGCTGCTGGATCATCATCAACCTCTCCTTCCCCCTTGCTGGATCAAGAAGGAGGAGACATCACGCTGACCGTACGTGTGTTGAACACGGAGGTGTCGTCCGTTCGGCGCTAGGATCTCCGGTGATTTGGATCACGTCGAGTACGACTTCCTCATCCCCGTTCTTTGAACGCTTCCGCGCGTGATCTACAAAGGTATGTAGATGCAATCTGATCACTCGTTGCTAGATGAACTCATAGATGGATCTTGGTGAAACCGTAGGAAATTTTTTGTTTTCTGCAATGTTCCCCAACAGTGACATCATGAGCTAGGTCTATGCGTAGTTCTTTTTGCATGAGTAGAACACAATTTGTTGTGGGCGTAGATGTTGTCAACTTTCTTGCCGCTACTAGTCTTATTTTGCTTCAACGGTATTGTGGGATGAAGTGGTCCGGACCAACCTTACACGTACGCTTACGTGAGACCGGTTCCACCGACTGACATGCACTAGTTGCATAAGGTGGCTGGCGGGTGTCTGTCTCTCCCACTTTAGTTGGAGTGGATTTGATGAAAAGAGTCCTTATGAAGGGTAAATAGAAGTTGAAAAATCACGTTGTGGCTTTAACGTAGGTAAGAAAACGTTCATGCTAGAACCCTCTTGCAGCCACGTAAAACTTGCAACAAGAATTAGAGGACGTCTAACTTGTTTTTGCAGCAAGTATTTTGTGATGTGATATGGCCAAAGTTGTGATGAATGATGAATGATATATATGTGATGTATGAGATGTTCATGCTATTGTAATAGGAATCACGACTTGCATGTCGATGAGTATGACAACCGGCAGGAGCCATAGGAGTTGTCTTTATTTTTGTATGACCTGCGTGTCATTGAGAAACGCCATGTAAATTACTTTACTTTATTGCTAAACGTGTTAGCCATAGTAGTAGAAGTAATAGTTGGCGAGCAACTTCATGGAGACACGGTGATGGAGATCATGATGATGGAGATCATGGTGTCAAGCCGGTGACAAGATGATCATGGAGCCCCAAGATGGAGATCAAAGGAGCTATGTGATATTGGCCATATCATGTCACTATTATTATTTGATTGCATGTGATGTTTATCATGTTTTTGCATCTTGTTTACTAAGAACGACGGTAGTAAATAAGATGATCCCTTATAATAATTTCAAGAAAGTGTTCCCCCTAACTGTGCACCGTTGCTACAGTTCGTTGTTTCGAAGCACCACGTGATGATCGGGTGTGATAGATTCCAACGTTCACATACAACGGGTGTAAGACAGATTTACACATGCAAACACTTAGGTTGACTTGACGAGCCTAGCATGTACAGACATGGACTCGGAACACAGAAGACCGAAAGGTCGAGCATGAGTCGTATAGAAGATACGATCAACATGAAGATGTTTACCGATGTTGACTAGTCCGTCTCACGTGATAATCGGACACGGCCTAGTTAACTCGGATCATGTTATACTTAGATGACTGGAGGGATGTCTATCTAAGTGGGAGTTCATTGAATAATTTGATTAGATGAACTTAATTATCATGAACTTAGTCTAAAATCTTTACAACATGTATTGTAGATCAAATGGCCAACGTTGTCCTCAACTTCAACGCGTTCCTAGAGAAAACCAAGCTGAAAGACGATGGCAGCAACTATACGGACTGGGTCCGGAACCTGAGGATCATCCTCATAGCTGCCAAGAAAGACTATGTCCTACAAGCACCGCTAGGTGAAGCACCTGCTCTCCCTGCAGAACAAGACGTTATGAACGCTTGGCAGACACGTACCGATGATTACTCCCTCGTTTAGTGCGGCATGCTTTACAGCTTAGAGACGGGGCTCCAAAAGCGTTTTGAGAGACACGGAGCATATGAGATGTTCGAAGAGCTGAAAATGGTTTTTCAAGCTCATGCCCGGGTCAAGAGATATGAAGTCTCCGACAAGTTCTTCAGCTGTAAGATGGAGGAAAACAGTTTTGTCAGTGAGCACATACTCACTATGTCTAGGTTACATAACCGCTTGACTCAGCTGGGAGTTAATCTCCCGGATGACGCGGTCATTGACAAAATCCTTCAGTCGCTTCCACCGAGCTACAAGAGCTTTGTGATGAACTTCAATATGCAGGGGATGGAAAAGACCATTCCTGAAGTATTTGCAATGCTGAAATCAGCAGAGGTTGAAGTCAAAAAGGAACATCAAGTGTTGATGGTGAATAAAACCACTAAGTTCAAGAAAGGCAAGGGTAAGAAGAACTTTAAGAAGGACGGCAAGGGAGTTGCCGCGCCCGGCAAGCAAGCTGCCGGGAAGAAGCCAAAGAATGGACCCAAGCCCGAGACTGAGTGCTTTTATTGCAAGGAAAGTGGTCACTGGAAGCGGAACTGCCCCAAATACTTAGCGGACAAGAAGGCCGGCAAAATGAAAGGTATATGTGATATACATGTAATTGATGTGTACCTTACCAGTACTCGTAGTAGCTCCTGGGTATTTGATACCGGTGCAGTTGCTCACATTTGTAACTCAAAGCAGGAGCTGCGGAATAAGCGGAGACTGGCGAAGAACGAGGTGACGATGCGCGTCGGGAATGGTTCCAAGGTCGATGTGATCGCCGTCGGCACGCTACCTCTACATTTACCTACGGGATTAGTTTTGAACCTCAATAATTGCTATTTAGTGCCAAGTTTGAGCATGAATATTGTGTCAGGATCTCGTTTAATACGAGATGGCTACTCATTTAAATCCGAGAATAATGGTTGTTCTATTTATATGAGAGATATGTTTTATGGTCATGCTCCGATGGTGAATGGTTTATTCTTAATGAATCTCGAGTGTAATGCTACACATATTCATAGTGTGAGTACCAAAAGATGTAAGGTTGATAATGATAGTCCCACATACTTGTGGCACAGCCGCCTTGGTCATATAGGTGTCAAACGCATGAAGAAGCTCCATGCAGATGGACTTTTAGAGTCTCTTGATTACAAATCATTTGACACATGTGAACCATGCCTCATGGGTAAAATGACCAAGACTCCGTTCTCAGGAACAATGGAGCGAGCAACCAACTTATTGGAAATCATACATACTCATGTGTGCGGTCCAATGAGTGTTGAGGCTCGCGGTGGTTATCGTTATGTTCTCACCCTCACTGATGACTTGAGTAGATATGGGTATGTCTTCTTAATGAAACACAAGTCTGAGACCTTTGAAAGGTTTAAGGAATTTCAGAGTGAGGTTGAGAATCAACGTGACAGGAAAATCAAGTTCCTGCGATCAGATCGTGGAGGAGAATACTTGAGTCACGAATTTGGCACACACTTAAGAAAATGTGGAATAGTTTCACAACTCACGCCGCCTGGAACACCTCAGCGTAATGGTGTGTCCGAACGTCATAATCGCACTCTATTAGATATGGTGCGATCTATGATGTCTCTTACCGATTTACCGCTATCATTTTGGGGCTATGCTTTAGAGACTGCCGCATTCACTTTAAATAGGGCTCCGTCGAAATCCGTTGAGACGACACCGTATGAATTATGGTTTGGGAAGAAACCTAAGCTGTCATTTCTAAAAGTTTGGGGATGCGATGCTTATGTCAAGAAACTTCAACCTGAAAAGCTCGAACCCAAGTCGGAAAAATGCGTCTTCATAGGATACCCTAAAGAAACTATTGGGTATACCTTCTACCTCAGATCCGAAGGCAAGATCTTTGTTGCCAAGAATGGATCCTTTCTAGAGAAAGAGTTTCTCTCGAAAGAAGTAAGTGGGAGGAAAGTAGAACTTGATGAAGTATTACCTCTTGAACCGGAAAGTGGTGCAACTCAAGAAAATGTTCCTGAGGTGCCTGCACCGACTAGAGAGGAAGTTAATGATGATGATCATGAAACTCCAGATCAAGTTGCTACTGAACTTCGTAGGTCCACAAGGACACGTTCCGCACCAGAGTGGTACGGCAACCCTGTCTTGGAAATCATGTTGTTAGACAACGGTGAACCTTCGAACTATGAAGAAGCGATGGCGGGCCCAGATTCCAACAAATGGCTTGAAGCCATGTAATCCGAGATAGGATCCATGTATGAAAACAAAGTATGGACTTTGACAGACTTGCCCGATGATCGGCGAGCGATAGAAAACAAATGGATCTTTAAGAAGAAGACGGACGCGGATGGTAATGTTACCATCTATAAAGCTCGACTTGTCGCTAAGGGTTATCGGCAAGTTCAAGGGGTTGACTACGATGAGACTTTCTCTCCCATAGCGAAGCTGAAGTCCGTCCGAATTATGTTAGCAATTGCCGCATACTATGATTATGAGATATGGCAAATGGACGTCAAAACGGCATTCCTTAATGGTTTTCTTAAGGAAGAATTGTATATGATGCAGCCGGAAGGTTTTATCGATCCTAAGAATGCTGACAAGGTGTGCAAGCTCCAACGCTCGATTTATGGGCTGGTGCAAGTATCTCGGAGTTGGAACATTCGCTTTGATGAGATGATCAAAGCATTTGGGTTTATGCAGACTTATGGAGAATCCTGCGTTTACAAGAAAGTGAGTGGGAGCTCTGTAGCATTTCTCATATTATATGTAGATGACATACTTTTGATGGGAAATGATATAGAACTTTTGGACAGCATTAAGGCCTACTTGAATAAGAGTTTTTCAATGAAGGACCTTGGAGAAGCTGCTTATATATTAGGCATCAAGATCTATAGAGATAGATCAAGACGCCTCATAGGTCTTTCACAAAGCACATACCTTGATAAGATATTGAAGAAGTTCAATATGGATCAATCTAAGAAGGGGTTCTTGCCTGTGTTGCAAGGTGTGAAATTGAGCTCAGCTCAATGTCCGACCACGGCAGAAGATATAGAAGAGATGAATGTTTTTTTTGACTGAACACTGTGAGGCAACAGCCCCATAGCCTTTTATTAAAACTTGGCCAAACAAAACAAATACAAGGAGTTTAAAAGGTAAGGCTAACTAGGAGACAGGGGAACCTACCTATATCTGTACAAATATACAAATATACAAATATACAACAGCATATGCCACAAGATTAAGGCAAAGCATGAATCCAGTCTAGGAGAGGTTGCTTGATAGAGGCCTTCATCCTATAGGAGTGCAGAGTAATGTCATGGATGAATTTGGCTTTCCATCTGCCAAAGCTTGGCCTAATATGCCTGAAGATCCTGTCATTCCTTGTGGTCCAAATGCTCCAGGCAGCAAGGTAGACTACTTCAAAAAAGAAAGGATGGTTGAAACTTCTCTTGGCAGCCAGAATGCATTCACGAGGAGTTAGCCCAGCATACCAGTTAATTTGCAGATAATTCCAAACCCTGGTGCTGAAAGAGCAGTGGAAAAAAAGATGATTTCTGTCTTCATGCAAGTGGGCTATGCACAGTGGACATGAGTTATCATCCTCCTGTGATCTCCAATGTCTTCGTAGCAACATATCCCTCGTATTGAGTCTATCATTCAGCATGAGCCAGGCAAAAACTTTTATTTTCATAACACACTTACTCTTCCATATCCATTTACAGGGATCATCATCAGGTAAGTGAGCATGGGCCATAATGTAAAAACTCTTGGCAGAGTATTGACCATTACCAGGTGTCCATGACCAAGTGTCAGGTTCAAGGGGCCTCCTTTGCAGTGTGGATAGATGAGATGTTAGAGACATCAGTTCATCCATTGCTTCCTGGGACAATGGCAGTTGGAAGTAGGTTGAAATATCAAAATCCTCAATGAAATCTCTGACTGAAATCTTATCATCCAGTGTGAATGAAAACAACCTAGGAAATCTCTCTTTAATTGGTTGGTGGCTTCCACCTAAGATCCATGTATCATGCCAAAAGAGAGAGCTATTTCCATCATTGATTGTAATAATACAGTGATTTCTGTAGGTGTCATGTAGTTTCATGATGTCTCTCCACCAAAAGTATCCACATTGAACTGTTGCATGAGGAACCACTCCATCATAGTAGGTGTCCCAGATCAAGGAAACCCATGGTATATCAGCCCTATTGTAAAACTTGTGTAGGTGTTTGGTAAGAAGGGCCTTGTTCTGGATTGCAAGGTTTATTATGCCCATGCCTCCCTTATCTTTTGGTTTACAAACCATTGGCCAGGCAGCTAATGACTGTTTAGGTGTATCAGAGTTTCCCCTCCATAAGCATTGCCTCATAATTCTCTCAAGCTGTTTAATGATAGTAGCTGGCAAGCTAAGACTGCAAAGGAAATATATTGGCAAGGAGGTAAGAACAGACACTAGCAGTTGTAGTCTAGCCCCCTGGGAGAGGAGGGAGGAGCTAGCAGAGAGTCTTCTTTCCACTCTATCTACCACAGGCACTAGGTCTTGAACTCTTGGTTTTGTGGTGCCCACAGGTAGGCCTAGGTAGGTAAAAGGAAGGGACCCAACCTGACATCCAAAAATTGCTGCCAATCTATTAGTTTCTTCCCCTATGCCTCAACCATAGGGTCTATTATGTATGCCATGCTGTGTACCAGACCTGATGTAAACCTTGCCGTAAGTTTGGTAGGTAGGTACCAAAGTAATCCCGGCAAGGAACACTGGACAGCGGTCAAGAATATCCTGAAGTACCTGAAAAGGACTAAGGAAATGTTTCTCGTTTATGGAGGTGACGAAGAGCTCGTCGTAAAGGGTTACGTCGATGCTAGCTTCGACACAGATCTGGATGACTCTATGTCACAAACCGGATACGTCTATATTTTGAATGGTGGGGCAGTAAGCTGGTGTAGTTGCAAGCAGAGCGTCGTGGCGGGATCTACATGTGAAGCGGAGTACATGGCGGCCTCGGAGGCAGCACATGAAGCAATCTGGGTGAAGGAGTTCATCACCGACCTAGGAGTTATACCCAATGCGTCGGGGCCGATCAAGCTCTTCTGCGACAACACTGAAGCTATTGCAGTTGCCAAGGAGCCCAGGTTTCACAAGAAGACTAGGCACATCAAGCGTCGCTTCAACTCCATCCGTGAAAATTTTCAAGATGGAGACATAGAAATTTGTAAAGTACATACGGATCTGAATGTCGCAGATCCGTTGACTAAACCTCTTCCTAGGGCAAAACATGATCAACACCAGAACTCTATGGGTGTTCGATTCATCACAATGTAACTAGATTATTGACTCTAGTGCAAGTGGGAGACTGTAAGTGCATCTAGTGCCACCCCTAGTTGGTTTTGGAGTATTGACGACAAACCTAGTTGAGGGACTAATGTGTTTGTGAGAATTGCAGGATAACACAGGTAGAAGTCCCTCATTGATTCGGTTTTACTACCAGAGATGACCCCTAAAAATGTACGAAGACTTTGAAGCCAATCGTGGTATATGAAGATATTCACATTGAAGACTATGACAAGAGAAGACACCACGTGAAGCCTATGGAACACGAAGACTTAGATCCTTCGTAGTTCTTTTTCATTTGTGTCGAGTCATAGGAACCACCGTACTGTTAAGTGGGGTCCAAGAGAACCAGTCAGAATGACTGAAGTGATGCCTAATTCAAAACCTATGTCTTCGAGCGAAGACTATGAGAGCAAATCTTGTCCAGAGTCGGACAAGTCAGCTTTACTTGTAGCCCAAGTAAAGTTGCCGTGTGAGTTCGAAATCTGACCGTTGGAACACGTGTCAGTTCCTTAGTGACCCAGGGTCATTTCAGACAAATCAGGTCGGGTTGCCCAGTGGCTATAAATAGCCCACCCCCTACAACCATAAACGGTTGGCTGCTCAGATTTCAGTGCACGGCTTTTGTCGTTTGAGAGCAACCCACCTCGAAGCCTTTGAGAGAAAATTCCTAGCGAGGAGAAAAGCCCTAACCACCCAGAGCCAGAGAGAATTGGGCATCACTTAAGTCTTCTTGTCTGAGTGATCTGAAGACTTATTACACTTGAGGACTGTGCATCCTCCAGCCGGTTAGGCGTCGCGTTCTGAGCATCCAAGAGACATTGTGGATTGCCGGTGAACGAAGTCTGTGAAGGTTTGGGAGTCTACCTTGAAGACTTACCTAAGTGATTGGGCGAGGTCTGTGTGACCTTAGCTCAAGGAGAATACGGTGAGGACTGGGTGTCCTGAGCTGCGTGTTCAGGACTGGGTGTCCGGGACTGTGTGTCCTTTGGTTTAAATACCTAGCTGCTCCAACCAGACGTACAGTTGTCACAGCAACTGGAACTGCTCCAACAAATCATTGTCTTCAACGAGTCACTGGTTTCATCTTCACTTCCTTTTACTTACTGTCACTCAGTGTGAAGCCATTGCATGCTTGCTCTATCTTTTGTCTTCACAACGTAACTGTATGATTTGTTTGGCTTCATAACTTCTTCCTACCTGATCCTTATTACACTGCAGCTACCTGTCATTGTGCTTTCACTCTATTGAATACTTGACCATGGTTTGCCTAGTGTAATCTAACTTTCGCTGCATAGTGATAGGCATATCTCTACTGTTTGTCTTCATAACCTTCACGTTCTGAAGACTTTCATAAAAATCGCCTATTCACCCCCCCTCTAGTCGATATAACGCACTTTCAGAGACTGTTGGAAATATGCCCTAGAGGCAATAATAAAAGGATTATTATTATATTTCCTTGTTCATGATAATTGTCTTTTATTCATGCTATAATTGTGTTATCCGGAAATCGTAATACATGTGTGAATACATAGACACCAACATGTCCCTAGTAAGCCTCTAGTTGACTAGCTCGTTGATCAATAGATAGTCATGGTTTCCTGACTATGGACATTGGATGTCATTGATAACGAGATCACATCATTAGGAGAATGATGTGATGGACAAGACCCAATCCTAAACATAGCACAAGATCGTATAGTTCGTTTGCTAGAGTTTTTTCAATGTCAAGTATCTTTTCCTTAGATCATGAGATCGTGTAACTCCCGGATACCGTAGGAGTGCTTTGGGTGTACCAAACGTCACAACGTAACTGGTGACTATAAAGGTATACTACGGGTATCTCCGAAAGTGTCTGTTGGGTTGACACGGATCAAGACTGGGATTTGTCACTCCGTATGACAGAGAGGTATCTCTGGGCCCACTCGGTAATGCATCATCATAATGAGCTCAAAGTGACCAAGTGTCTGGTCACGGGATCATGCATTACGGTATGAGTAAAGTGACTTGCCGGTAACAAGATTGAACGAGGTATTGGGATACCAACGATCGAATCTCGGGCAAGTAACGTACTGATTAACAAAGGGAATTGTATACGGGGTTGCTTGAATCCTCGACATCGTGGTTCATCGGATGAGATCATCGAGGAGCATGTGGGAGCCAACATGGGTATCCAGATCCCGCTGTTGGTTATTGATCGGAGAGCCATCTCGGTCATGTCTACATGTCTCCCGAACCCGTAGGGTCTACACACTTAAGGTTCAGTGACGCTAGGGTTGTAGAGATATGAATATGCAGTAACCCGAAAGTTGTTCGGAGTCCCGGATGAGATCCCGGACGTCACGAGGAGTTCCGTAATGGTCCGGAGGTGAAGAATTATATATAGGAAGTGCAGTTTCGGCCATCGGGAGAGTTTCGGGGGTCACCGGTATTGTACCGGGACCACCGGATGGGTCCCGGGGGTCCACCGGGTGGGACCACCCATCCCGGAGGGCCCCATGGGCTGAAGTGGGGAGGGGAACCAGCCCATAGTGGACTGGTGCGCCCCCCTTGGCCCACCCCCTGCGCCTAGGGTTGGAAACCCTAGGGTGGGGGCGCCCCACTTGCCTTGGGGGCCACTCCACCCTTGGCCGCCACCCCCCTAGGAGATCCCATCTCCTAGGGCCGGCGCCCCCCTTTGGGGAGCCTATATAAAGGGGGGAGGGAGGGGCAGCCGCACCCTTGACTCTTGGCGCCTCCCTCTCCCCTGCTACACCTCTCCCTCTCGCAGAAGAACGGCGAAGCCCTGCTACGGTGACTGCTGCATCCACCACCACGCCGTCGTGCTGCTGGATCTTCATCAACCTCTCCTTCCCCCTTGCTGGATCAAGAAGGAGGAGACGTCACGCTGACCGTACGTGTGTTGAACACGGAGGTGCCGTCCGTTCGGCGCTAGGATCTCCGGTGATTTGGATCACGTCGAGTACGACTTCCTCATCCCCGTTCTTTGAACGCTTCCGCGCGTGATCTACAAAGGTATGTAGATGCAATCCGATCACTCGTTGCTAGATGAACTCATAGATGGATCTTGGTGAAACCGTAGAAAATTTTTTGTTTTCTGCAGCGTTCCCCAACACTTATATAGTATCTAGCTTTTGTTTTATACATAGTTTTTCTCTCGTAAGCTCCGTCACACCTACAAATTGTTCCTACCTTCGCCACTGTCCGTATCACGCAGATTCGGCAAGGTATTCCGACGTATCCCCCCCCCCCGGCCAAACCATCTGATCCGGCATGGCGATTTTTTGATTTTTTTGGTGGCGATTTGAGTTGGAATAGAAGGAGGGAAGTACATAAGAGTACCGAGAGGATAGTTCTAATGTTATTGCTCAACCCTCTCAAGATGCATCTGTGTGATTTCTCTCTTTTCTCATAATAAGTTGCATGCATATAAGTAACCAGTTGGCTAGTTTGTTGCCATAGTTGCACAGAAATGCAGATGTAGTTGGATTACGCATATACAAATCTCAGTTGGCTAGTCAACTTATGAAGTTGCACAGTGAGGCTAACCAGTTGCACAAACGATGGTATCCAGATGGATTCACTGTGTAAACCATGTTCAAGCAGTATGTGTGTTTTTTTGTTGCATACTCATGTGTGCTCCGTTGTCACAAGTGTATGCATTCATACATGAGTTTGCAAATCAAAGCAGTACATATCCTAGCTGGCTTAGTCACACTTATGCAGTTGTACGGGGAAGGGCTATATAGTTGTAGAGGAGAGGTGTGTTTGCTTTTTCATCATTTTTCATTTATCCTTGTAGCAGTTTTGTTTTGCAATTATAATAACTATTTTTGGGGGGTTTTCCTGACCATGTTCTGTGTTTTGTTTGTTCTATGCAGGGGCCTGTAAACAATTATTCTCGGCGGAACTCGAAACAACCCGCCAAGCGGCAGCCGCGTCATGCTGATATCAATGGGGAGGAAGAGGATGATGAGGTAAGTATCGTGCAAGGTTTTTGATTCAACGAGTTGTTCTGGGGTAGCGACTCTTGACGAGTCATGTTGTGCCGATCGACTAGTCTTGACTAGTCGAGGTGTTTGAGTCGACTTCTAGTTATGACTCATTGACTAGTCGTGACTATTCGTTCGACTCGAAAACAGGGGTATCCAGCAAGCAGTGTCGGTGCATTTCCTTTTTTTGCACACACACAAGTAACTTTTTCCATGCATCCTTTAGGTTGGTGACCCATTCTGCTTCGTGAAACGGCGGAAACGAAAGGCGACCATGTAGGTTGGAGTTGTAGCTGGAGTTGGCACACCGTCTGCAGCATGCTGAGGTAACATGAAATGGCATTAGGATTTTTTTTCTACACAAAGAAACCTGGGATATTATTTTTTACACAGTTGCACAAGAACCAGCTAGGTGTTGGCATCCTGAACTTTTATAGTTGCACAAGAATCAATTAGGAGTTGGTATCCTCAACTTTTCAAATAGTTGCACAATAGTATCATACGAGTTGGCATCCTCGACTTTCATAGTTGCACCAGAACCATTTGGGAGTTGGCAGTCTCAACTTTTTGTATAGTATCATAACAATATCACATGACTTGGCATCCGCAACTATTTTAGTTGCACAAGAACCAATCAGGAGTTGGCATCCCCAATTTTCTTAATAGTTGCACAACAGTGCCACATGAGTTGGCAACTTCAACTTCTTTAGTTGCACAAGAACCATTCAGTAGTTGACGTCCTCATGTGTTCACATCCATATGATTTTCTAGGTTTGCAGATGCACTTGAATATAGTTACACTACTTATTTGGAAGATTATAATATGTTTTCTTGTGTTTAGATAGGCTAAATTCATCATGTTCCTCGGTTCAAAATTCATTACATAGGTGCACAAACATGCAACATGATTTGCATGCAAGAGTACATGCAGTTGCACAAAATAGATGATGTAGTTGCACAACAGCCGACATAAAGTTTATTTTTGGAATTTTGCATACAGATTTTTAGCTAAAACGAAAATGAATCTGAAATTATCTGAGTTGTCATCTTCTACTTTTATATGAGTTGAAGATGCCAACTACTAAAATTCAAACCCCACAACTGATGGATATGGGAGTGTTGTCAGTTGCACACTTGTATTGGTTAAGTTGCACAAATACAAGCCAGAGTTGGTTCATTTTTTCTCAAGCTTCTTTTTTTGTTGCATCATGTGCAAGTTTTATAGGTTATGGGGGTGTATGAACTGATATAGATTTGTGCACACAATTCTAAGCTACAAAGTCACATATACTACTGTGTGGAAAGATCAAAGGAAAAAAACACATATACTTCTTGTCTAGTTGGTAGTTATATTTTCATAGTACCTACCATATGCTTTTTTCTTCTTCTTTTGCTACAGTGGCACTGGTTATTCTGCATTATGTGTGAAATAAGACTATATGTGCTCTCATATATATATTTTGCATATTTTCTGCGTTTTGTTGCACACATTGCTGTAAAAGTTGGCTTGTCTTATGATCTAGTTGCACAAAAATTAGTTAATGTTGCACAGGTACCGGATCTCCCCATTTTTTAACCTGTTTGTGTTGTCTTCAAGTATGGAGAAACTACTTTTCAAAGAGAAAATTGGCGTGGGGGTGAAAGGGAAAGTCAAGGAGGGAGGATCTGGATAGGAGGAGAAAAGGATCAACCTCTTTTTTCACCCTTGTTGGTGTTGCTTGGTACTTTCCAATCTGTCCTCCCTCTTTCTTCTTTTTATCGCAGCAAATTGTTCCAGACCATTGTTATTTCACCTTGATTCATCTGCCATGCCAGCTCTGGCGATGGAGATTTAGAACTGGGAGCCCCATGTTTCATGGGGAAGAAGGTGAGGGCAGGAAGGGGCATGGGGAGAAGAGGTTGGTGGCCAGGAGGGCGTGAGAGCTTCAGGATGGGAGGAAAGGGCACGTGATGGCCTAGGGACCGCTTCTAGTATGTGGTTTGTTGGATTGGCACGGGTCTGTAGCTACTGGTGAAGGGCTTTCCTTTTCTGGGACGAGGGGACCGAATCTTTTATTTTCTGGTGGGCGCTCGAAAACGCTAGGGAGCAGTCGGCCGCTCCCTAGACGCTTTCTTTTTTTTTCCCGCTTCGGCTCGACCGATCAGATAATGGATGCCGTGAACATTCCCGAGCGCCCGTATCCAGTGCGCGTACCAGTACCAGATTCATCAACACATTCGCAAAAAAGAAAAGAAAAAAGGGGAAACAGATTCATCAAGTCCAGCGCATGAAAGCACGTCGCAGGGCTCCTATGATTATCCGGTGATGTAGTATTCATCAACCATTTGTCTGTTCTTATCCTAAAAAAACATCTGTCGTGTTCTCTTCTTTTGAACTGGAGTACCGACTGAAATATGCGTAAGTGAATTATTTCGCAAAGAAAAAAAATGCACAGGTGGTGGTGGTGGTACGTACTTTGGCCGCTGCCTGAGCTGGATTCATCGAATCAGGCGCTGCGACAGATTGCGGGAGAGTATTTAGTCCCCTTTCCACCCAGACGGAACATGCGTCACCGATGACCCTCCATCGAACTGTCTGGTGCAGCGTAGTAGCCAGCTGTGAAGCAACACGGCAGTATTCTACTGCGTCTTTCTCTGTAATCAGTTCAATCAGCACACACTAGCCACTACTACACATATCTAATATCTAAGCAGTTCAATCAGCACACACTGCTAGATATTTCTAATCAGTTCGATCAGCGCACCCTACTGGATATCCTTTTTGCAGAAAAATCACACTGCGCTGCTGGATATTTTGCCTGGAAGCAGGGCAACTCTACAGTGCACCGTCGTCGGCGGTTATCATCCATCGCTGCTTAACTTAACTACGTCGTGGATAAGCACGAGTACAAGATTTATTTTATTTTATTTTCGTTAGTTGAAGATCGACGAGGATTGCTTCCCGTTCTCGCCCTCTCGATCGCCTCCAGCGTAGTTGCAAAAGCAGAAGGCGACACCCCTTCGCGCCCCGCCTCGCCCACTTGCTCCAGACCAAACGGAGCAGCTATCATCATGGGGCCTCGCCCTGACTTTCCCCCCCTCGAATTATGGGGGATTGATTGGTTCATGTTGCCGCTCCACCTGGGAAACGGAAAATCCCCGTGTTTGTTTAATGGCGCGGTTTTGGAGTCTCGAGGGCCGGCTCTTTCTGCCATTGTTTCTTTCTTGACTCATGTTTCGGTTAGGCTACTTCTTGGAGAAGTAGTATACATTGATCAAAGAGGTGTACATTTTGAGTTTCACAACTTCCATTATGCTCAATCACAAGGGTGTAATTTTTTTTAGAGTGAATTCTGGTTTTTACCCTCTATTTTGATGTTTTTGACACTAATTACTCTATTTAGCAGGATTTCATCCATTTTACCCTATTTAGCAAAAGTTTTGCCACAATTTACCCATTTTAAAATTTTGCGAGCATTCTGATGAGCAGGTCCCAATTGTTAGGTCCACCTAGCATGCCCCATCAACAGTTTTTACCTACCTATTTTTCTCCACGTTGAACCAGTCCTCGCAGCTTCGCTTGATTGGGCTGGCCTGATATGATCGCCAGAGCAAGTCGCTCGCGTCCAATGCACAAGGCGTAAGTTGGGCCGCACCACTCTGGCCTCCAATATTCATAGCACACATTGTTCGCCTTCCTTCGAATCACACACACACTGCAAACAAAGAAAAAAAAAGAATTTCAACAATATTCAAAATGGTGAAAAAACATTAAATCAATGTACGTCAGTTATAGATGGGTAATATGTATACACATGATCTTCTAATAAGCATTTTAATTCTGTCTGAATCAAACGCCTCACCGGCCAATGCATGAGTCAGGAAAACTTCATAATACACATATGATGGAGATGGTCAAAATCATGTGGAATGGGGTACGACGTGAGGGCTTGCTTGTTCACCAACCTCGCTGATTTGTTGGACGAGCGGCCCCCATAGATCTGCAACCGAGCACAACCTGATGGGGGCATGTACATGGACGCGCCCACGCCGACGTCGGCGAGCTTGATGGAGCCGGATTACATGGGGTCATTTCTTGCCTTGATGTCGCGCCCAGACGTCGGCGAGATTGACGGAGCCGGATTCCACGGGGTCATTTCTTGCCTTGATGTCACGACCATATATAACGCCGCTCGAGGAGGTATGAAATCACGCCGCTGCCGTTGCCTGACAATCCCTAACCATAAGTTCGAGCGAGCCTGATGGGTACGTGTGGGCAGAAGCCTGGACGGGCGATGCAATCTATTAGGCGTGAGTAAGGAGCGTGGTCGACTCAGGCATTATGCGTTGGACGAGACGCAAGTGACCTCCATCGGACCGGTCCGGTCGGGAGAAGCCGTGAGGACTGGTTCACGAGAGAGAAAAATAAGCAGGAAAAAATCATCGATGTGGCATGCCAGCTAGACTTCATAATTGGGACCTGTCTGCCAGAACACTCATAAAATTTTAAACAGGGTAAATCGTGGCAGAACTTTTGTTAAATGGGGTAAAATTGATGAAATTTCGCTAAATGGGGTAAGTAGTGTCAAAAATGTCAAAATAGGGGGTAAAAACCGGAATTCACTCTTTTTTTTACCACACGCACTCTGACAGTGACAAAATATAACCCTACGACTCAGAACGAACCACGACGACCCGATACTAGCACGGTTCCGCTTTGATCCACTAGGGCGAGTTGCACCGAGCAGAGGAGGAAGGGACTATCTATCATTCCAGGCCAAATTGCAGCGCCCAGTTGCTCCGAGCTTATCTTCCTCTCTCGGCCCATCCAAATATCTATCCAATTGGAGCCGTCGCCGAGGTTTGCTTTGCCTGATTGCTCGCTCGCACGCTCGATAGGCATCGCACTCCATTGCCATCACCACCTTGCACCGTGCACCAGTGAAAGGCGGGCTCCTGTTGCTGTCGCGTCCATGCACTTGCTGGCCAATCCATTGCACTTGCGCATTGTCTTCCACGATCGTGCGCCCGGGGGCTGGCGGGCGGGGCCTAGCTGACCAGCTGCTGCGCGCGCGGCGCCATGGCCACCTGCTCCACCGGCGCGGCGGGGTACCACGCGTGGGCCGGCCGGCTCAGCTGCGAGGGCGGCGGCACCAGCGCCATGGCCATCGACGCGGCCGCGGCCTCGCCCCTCTTCCTCCTTTTCGGGGACCCGGAGGAGGAGGACGAGGATGACGAGTCCGAGGTCGCGGGCTCGGGCGACGGCCGCTTGTCCCCGGCGGCCGCGGCCGCGGCGTGCGCGGCGGCGATCTCGGAGCCGATGCGGAGCGGGAAGTTGAGGAGCGCGCGGGAGCCGCGCATGCGGTACGCGGCGCGGTCGTAGGCCACGGCGGCGTCCTCGGCGGTGTCGTAGGTGCCGAGCCACACGCGCGCGCCGTTCTTGGCCGGGTCCCGGATCTCCGCCGCGAACTTGCCCCACGGCCGCTGCCGCACCCCGCGGTAGTGCTTGCCCCTCGCCACCGCGGCGGCCGCCTCGCCCATGAACGCCGCGCCCTCCTCCTCGCCCTCGCCCGGGGACGTGGCGGGGGGCGTCTCCGGCTCGAGGAAACCGAAGCAGGACGGGCCGTCGCACGCGTAGGCAGAGTCCGGGGAAGGCAGGAGGGGCTCCGGCTTGACGGCGGCGAAGGAGCCGTCGGGGAGCCAGCCGCAGGAGAAGGCGTCGCGGAGGGCGCCGTAGACGACCATGTCGTCGGAGTCGTCGGCGCGGAACGGGAGCGACTCGCTCCACTGGTCCGCCACCAGGCTCCCGAAGCTGGCGCTGCGGCAGTAGGCCGGCCGCTGCCGCCTCGCCTCCGCCACCGGCGCCGCCGCGGCCGCCGTGTCCTCCATGAGGTGCTGCCGGATGCTGTCGAGCACCAGCGCCTCCGAGGCCGGGTTCAGCAGCATCCTCGCCGTGGCCTGTTGTCTCCCGGGGTTGGGTTGGGTCTGTACTCCGTAGGCTGTAGCTGAGCCGATCAGTGTGTGTGAACCGGGGGCGCCGAGTCGAATGGTGTGATCGGGCCGGGGTGGCGGGTTATATAGTGGGGAGGCCGGTCCTGGTTCGTTGAACTTTCCCGCCCCGGATTCACGTGACGGAATGGGTTTCCATCCACGAGTAAAATAATCTAGAAGAGGGCCAGATAGGTTTCGCCAAAATTTAGTTAAGTGGGAGGAGTATTTTACGGGGAGGCTGCCGCTGCCCTCGCCTTTTGCGCTCTCTCCTGCCGCTGGCTCATCATGTCTCGTTTTTGTTGGGTAGCCCCGTGCAGGTAGGGGGTGACGTCAGTGCTGAGCTCGCCGCCCCGCCGGGCCGCTACTGTTGGGGGCGATGGTGAGGCGGGGGCATGCGCAGGCGCGATTTTCATATTCCCGTGCCTTCTGGATCGCTCGCTGCTCGGGCGGTGCAAGTGCAACCTCTGCGTTGCTTTGGCCTTTGGACATATTCTCGGATTATCGTTGTTATTATTCAGATGATGAGCTTGTTCTTTGATACTCCTCCTATATCATTGCTTGGTCCGCAGAATCGCTTCTCTTGTCAACTGCATTTCCCATCCGAAATCCAATCTTTTATTCCCCTGTGTATATGTACTTCACTTCTCTTGTCGCCTTGCTATCCGAAGGCTGCTTGCACCGCGAGCGTGCACTTTGTTCACCCTTCACCGTGTCCTTCTCGATTGCTGCCCGGCCGGTGCAACCTCTGCATTACTTTGTGCCGAGGGAATTGTACAAACCACCCACCATTTTATTGAGGCTAATGTTGCATAAAACAACTATTACATAGGTTTGTTGTGAAAGACACCATATAATGGTGTAATATATTGTAAATATGTCTAATCTAGTGTTTAGATACATTGATGTAATTTCAGACAAATAGGTCACACATGTAAGGGCAGTTTCAACCGGCCGATGCAAATGAACGTGATTTTTGTTTGCTCTTTATCCGTTTGGTCAGCCAAACAGATGTGCGTGTTTGGTTTTAGATTTGGGTCGGTCGGTGCACCCACCATAGCCGACACATTTGTCCAATAAAACAAAATTAAACATTAAAACCGCCGACCAAAGTCCACTTCAAACATAACGTAAAACACAAGGTCAAAAAAAAACATAACATAAAACATAATAAAAACAAAAAAGCCTCACAGTCATCCTCGCCCACACCACTAAGTGTTGTCATCATCGTTGGAGCGGGTGAGGTCGAAGAACTCCGACGGCTATGTCCAGGGGAACGCCGTCTGGTAGGCCGCCAACGCGGCCTCCTCCGACGGGGCTGCCTCGCGCCGCGCACGCCTCTTCCTCCTGCTCCCGCTGCTCCACCCCCTCACGCGCCCAGTGCTGCTCATCGGCCCGCTCCTCCTCTAGCACGCGGTGACGCCACTGCTCACTCACCACCTCCTCCTCCGACGCACCGAGACACACCGGCGGCGTGCTGACTCTCCTGCACGACGAGCTGCCATCGCGTATGTCTCGGTGGCTGCGGGCGGTGCCGCCACGAGCGCATGTGGTGCCGGTGGCGATGGCAATAGCGGGCAGACGCAATCGCCGGCCGCGGATGGAGCGCTTCCTCCAGACCATGTGTGTGAGACTAGTGGTGGTTGTGTTGGCCATACGACAACTACTTTGCTGTGGTGGCCACATAGCAACTACATGGATGCTAAAATCTAATGGCAACAATATCTACCATGTGTTTTGGTGCCGGTGATCACATGCCGAACTTCGTTCATTCAATTTTGGTTCAAAATTTAGCAATTTCAAAAGATGTGAAAAAATTGTAGTAAATTTCACATGTCTACACTACCATTCTGGGAAAGTTTTACCCCATTTGGACCAATGGTTTGCTAGATGGTGGAAGTGTTAGTTAGCTCATACTATTTTTTGGTTTAAATTTTGACATTTTCAGAAAAATGCGAAACAATTCCAGTAAATACTACATGTATTCAATATTAATTTGGGAAAGTTTCAACTCAATTTGACCACGGGCTTGGGAGATAATGACGGTCTAATATGTCTGCTGATGTGGCCTGTTTTTACTGCCACATGTGCACTTACGAGGGGGACTCATTTATCTGGAATTATGTCAATGTATCCAAATAGTAAATTAATCCTAACTGCAATGTATTACATCAATATGAGATGTTTTCTGCAATAAATCCGTATAGTACTCCCTCAATTCTAAAATATAGTGCGTTCGCGCTTTCCGAGGTCCAACTTTGACCATAAATTTAACTAACGAGACCAACTGCGGCGAGAGAAAAAATTATATAATTAAAATCTTTTTTCGAATACGAATTCACTGATATAATTTTTGCTCCCGCCGCAATCGGTCTTGGTAGTTAAATTTACGGTCAAAGTTGAAGCACCTAGATAGAGAAAGCACTATATTGTGGAATGGAGGGAGTAGATGTTTTGTGCATACTAGACCCAATATAGTGATGGCTGTGCAATTCCCACTTACTTTGGCCTTTGGGCATAATTCTCGGATATTATTCGGATGAACTCGTTCTTTTATCTGTCATTGTTTTGTCGAGAGCTCTGCAGAATCGCTTCTCTTGTCAACTGCATTTCACGTCAGAAATCCCTTACTTTATTCCCTCGTGTACTGCAATTTTCACTTCTCTTGTCACCTTTCTATCTCAAAGAGTGCTACTACGTGATTGTTTATTGTAATCGTTTCCAAATCGCCATGCCTTTCCAAATTGCAGGAAGAAAAACCCAGGAAAAAAGGAGACAAGTCTGAACCCTGACAAGACGATGGATCCGTATTGAATGCAAGTGGACCTCAAGCTTGCCGTCAGAGGAAGAAATTGCGTAGAAGTCATGCGGTGCAATGCTCCTGGACACGCCCCTTGCGCCCGCGCACATGACGATAAAGACCGTTTCGTTTCTAGGGCCCCAACCCGCGAGAAAAGCATCGTGAATTTTTATACTTGCACGAGGAGTACTTTCTTTTTCTTCAGTGCCAAGAGTAGGGTTTGCTACCACAACCAAATATCATCATGTGACCTTAAGTTCAGTGTTTTTCACGCAGATTGAACCAGAAGTCGCCCGGTTTAACTTTTAGGCCTTCTTTGATCTGAAGGAATTCATATGAATTTTAGTGGATAGGATTTTTATAGGATTTTTTTTCCTTTAGAATTTTTTGGTTCATAGGAATAGATTCCTATTCCTACATAGGATTGGTTCTTTTCCTTCACATTTCATAGGAAAATAAAAATGAGCGTAGACTCAATAGAAAAATTCCTTTGGTGTCAACCAAGTGACCTTTCATTTCCTATTCCTATTCATAGGATTTGAGATATATGCCATCTCATTTCTTACAAAAATCCTATTCCTATGATAATCCTATCCTATGAACCAAAAGAGGCCTTACCCGCCGAGACAATTATCTGCTTGTTATCACGGGAATGTGGCGAGATAAAATAAGTTGTCGTGATTTCCTTGGGACCTTGACCACGGCGGGTGAACGAGCTTGCTGCCCGTAGAAGTCATCGGAGTGAAATGAAATAGAGAAACGGCTTGGTGGCGCTCGACCGTGACGTGCCTGTCCTTGTCGTTTAGGATGCCTTCCAGTCTAGATAAGATCAGCAGCGATTGGGTTTTCAAACTTGCGTTTCTACTGCTCGAGCGGGCGGTCATGCCATTGACGGGATGTTTAGCTGCGCTGATAATGATTCGGCACCTCGTCGTGCTTATCGAAGGTCGACGCTCGTGCTTTTGTTTTCTAATGAGACGTTGATCGGTGAATATTAGGCCCGTTAACCGTGGTAATTAATTCCTGCATGCTAAATTACCTCAGTTTTTCAGTACTGCGGTTTTTTTTTTGGCAATACTTTGCTGTCGAACTTTGCCTAGCTCCCCGCACGGGGAACAGTTTGATGCCAAGATTTGCTCTGGAACCTCACGGTTTCATACTACCTTGCAGCCTCAGCTAGGCCACGGTTCAAGCTGTCGCGCACTTCCGCCATCTGCTTCCAACACAGCGTCCACAAGCCACAGGTTACCGGCTTAAGATAAAATAACATAAGGAGTTGGACTGGTCAAAGGTCAAGCCGGACTTTGACCGTGGACCGGGAGAGGATCACGGGTCCCACATGGTGGCTCGATCGGCCGATCATCGATCAGACCAGACCGGTCACGGTCGCACCACGCACGCACGGATGCAAAGGAGCCGGAAGAAAAGTCCGTCTGCCCTGCCTTGCCTTGCCTTGCGTGCGAGATATGCTTTCAAAGTCCACGTCCCGAGCAGATGCAGAGCACACCTTCTCGGCTCCTTCCTTTCTTGTTGCTTCCTTCCTTCTAGAAGCAGCAGTAGGGGTAGCACTTCGGAAGCTCCCGGCATCGACAACAATGGCACAGAGTTTCTGCAGGCTAGCAGCCTAGCACCGGGCACCGGACTGTGTCGTTCCTACTCTGGCATTTCCTGGCCAGCCCAACGCCTGCCCTGCCGTCCGATCTACTGTATAATGTAAAACAAACGGATGTAAAACCCACGTAATCGTCAGCCAAAAGAGTAGTACAACAGTTGAGCCGACGGGCAAGTTCTAAACTAAAAAAACTAAGAACGGAAATAAACGGAGAGAGGGCCGACCTTCACCGCTTCCTCGCCAACCCTTTGCCCTTTTCGGTCATTGATGTTGCCGTCTGCAGCCGTGTAGGCGTCAAAGGCAAGAGGTGAGTCGTCGGAGCCATCGGTGATGTCGGAGGCGGAGAAGGAGTCGATGAAGCCGGCCATCCTCCAAACAGTGTCGGTGGTATCGTATTTTTTAATCGGTCAATGACCGGTCCGTCCGCTCGGACGATTTGGGGCCGGTTTCAGGCGCGTGGTTGTAGATGCTGAGCGTTAGGTTGCCGGGCATGATACACTTTTTTTGGCGAGAAATTTTTTGATCTATTCATCTTCAATCATGACAGTACAACGAATATCAGAAATAATAAAAATTACATCCAGATACGTAGACCAACTAGCGACGACTACAAGCACTGAAGCGAGCCGAAGGCGCGCCGCCGTCATCGCCCCTCCAATGCGGGAGTCTGGCACAACTTGTTGCAGTAGATAGTCGGAAAATCGTCGTGCTAAGGCCCCGTAGGACCAGCGCACCAGAACATCAACCGCCGCAGATGAAGAATAACGTAGACAAGAAGGATCCAACCCGAAGACACACGAACGTAGAAGAACAACGACGAGATCCGACCACCACATTGCCACCAACGGTGCTAGACGCACCGCCGAAACAAGGGCTAGACGAGGAGACCTTTATTCCATCTTCAGAGAGCCGCCATCTCGTCTTCCTGAACAAGACACAAACCTCACCAAAACTAAAAGAAACGACGAATAACGAAGAGGAGGCGGATCTATCTTCGGCCCTTGCCGAGATCCACCGCGCCTCCATGACCCTAAAGC
Source organism: Triticum urartu (assembly GCF_056163025.1). Lineage (NCBI taxonomy): Eukaryota > Viridiplantae > Streptophyta > Magnoliopsida > Poales > Poaceae > Triticum > Triticum urartu. Next base: position 651,723,937 of record NC_141874.1, on the reverse strand, counting down.
CATCAGAGAGGAGGCAGACTTGTGGCGGCGTCGGCGGAAGGCAGAAACCTTAACATTGTTGTGGAGGAGGAGGAGGCGGTGGCTAGAAAAGCTTCAGCCGTAACTGCCGGGCATGATACTATGAAGTCACTGCTTCACTCTACTCTACGTTAGGTTTGACCTGGTGCTGAACTTTTGCGACGACTGTAACAGGAGAGCTTGAAGACAAGTCCTCAAACGTGCCAAATACTCTCTCCGCCTAGAAATATATTTGTCATCAAAATAGATAAAAGGCTAGATACATCTCTTTTTATCCATTTTGATAAAAAGTATTTTCGAACGGAAGAAGTACTACAGTGGTCGCATTTCCTTTGACCGGAACTAGCAGGTACATTCATCAGTGATTTTAAAGCCACGGAGGAAGTGTCTATCTTCCATTGGACTCCGACTACTAGTACCCAGGAGCTGCTGATGTTATGCAACAAGATAAGGCAGCATTCCGAGTTTCCAACAGTCCAGGTTGGAAACCATACACGTCGTCTCTGCTGACGCTGCGGTCTCCGAGAAAAGAGCGGCCGATGCCGAAATGAGGCTTCATGGCGCTTTCCGCGGCTCCCTTCGTCCAAAACAATATATAAAGTACACAAAATTTTCAAGGTTTGACCATGAATTTGGTCAGTATTATGTACATTGCACATCTTACAAGTGGCACCTTCATATTCAAGTTTAGAAGTACTTTTTTAATCCGATGATATCAATTTTGTATCTTATCATGACTAGTGGTTGGTCAAAGCAAAATTATAGCTAACACATGCGCCTTATATGTTTCAGGGGCGGAAGAAATAATACACACAGATAGAGGCCATACATAGTGGATGCAACTGAAATGAACAACCAAAGAGGCAAAGAGAAACATTTTAAAAGCTTTTAGTTTAATGCAGCTCAAATGTTAATATCCAATGTTCATTCATGTCGGCGACCTCCTAGGTGTCCCCACTCCTCTCGGAATCCCGAGGGCGACTGCATTAACCTTCCTCCTGCTATGTTGCTCGCACTTATGGAAGCATAGGAACGACGTCGTCTTCAACTTGCTAGTGCCATCTTTTACCAGGTTGCGACGGTTATGCCTAGATGACGCACTCCTCTGGCACTGTAAACTTAAGGACTGCGACAGGAGCAACGTCGATGCGTGGTGCCTACTCCTATCTCTTTGCATGTAATATCTTTCTCTTGTTCTTGTACCCTTTTGCTGAATGCTTGGCTTAAAGGGCCCTTCTCGATGAAATATTCAAGTGGGGAGTTTCCGCAACTCCTGTGACCATTTGAAGAAGAAAATGCGTGCCTTGTACGATTTTGAGCTAAACCTAACAATGTTGAGAACAAAAACAAACAAGATGTGGGTTGAAGCTAGACTCTACCCGCCCGGGCCAGGTTGCCTTTACTGAGTGCAATAGAGCAGGTCAAGGCGGGGGGGGGGGGGGGGGGGGGACGGGACGGGACATCAAAGGTTCAAATCAAGTAAGATCATAAGTTAGAGCATCTACAGCATCTACAACCGGACGCCTCAAACCATTCCTCATACGCCCGTGGACGCGCTCGGCCAGTGACTGGACAAGAGAGAGAAGAAAAAACGTGACCCAACTGGACTCCTCATATCATCCCTATATGCCCGGGTTATCCGCGAACCCTCATATCCATCTCAAATATGGGGAGGATATGAGGGCTCTTGCAAGACTTTCAGGCTTGTCATCAAGTAGGTCAAACCGGCTCTAGTATGGGAGTGACGACAGCGATACATCGGGGGTCAGATCTGAGGGCGACTGTGGTCGTTTAGTGGTCCATAAATTTTGATGTAATTTTATTATGTTTGAGGTGCTTTATAATGTTGACGAATCTTAGAATATAGTAGATCTGGGTACTTTTAGATAGAAAAGGAGTGATGACCAATTCTCGAAAAAAAAGAAAAAAAATCAAGGACACTGGGGATAGTCCTTAATTGTTGGTCTATCACTTATATCACCAGAATGACAAAAAAATGAGCAGAAAGAAAATCAGAATATAACTATACCCTAAGGGCATCTCCAACGCCCGCCTGCAGACCAGACACCACATCCATTCACGGACAGGGGCCAGTCCACGGACACGGATACGAAAGCCGGCCATCCAATACTATCCACATACATTTTAAACTACATTTCAACTAACCGGACGAAATTCATCAAACACGACCGATTTTATTAAAGTTCGGACATCATGTACCAAAAAAGGTCGATATTGTGACTTTAACTAACTAAAGAAAAAAAAATTCCTACAACTTATACCAGGCGACCACCTCACTACTGCACTATCGTCATCGTCCGTACCACCACCGCTACCGCCGCCGTCGTCCCTCCAACGGCAGAACGACGCCGGAAGGCCGAGGCAGCCCTGTCCGGTCATCGCCTGTCGCTCGCAGATGATCCGCTCGACCCCCTCCTGCGCGGTGCGAGGGCCATCGCAGACATTCCCGACAGTGCCTGCGGAACTTTGATGGTGGCCTTGGCCCTGTCGACGTTGGCAGGGGAGTTGCTAAGCGAGTACTCCTTGCCAATTTTGGCGAGCTCGCCGTCAAGGCGGTGGCGGCACCTGACGGCCGTCTCTACAATGGTAACGGAGCGGTCGAAGGCCCACGTGGCGGCGAGATCTAGGTCATTGCGGACCCATTCCGGCGGTGCATTGGACTTGGTGAACTCGGAGCGACGGACGGCGTTGCGCCGGTCGTACCGCATCTGTTGCCTCGCCGTGCGCTTCTCCTGGAGACGACGGCCCTCGAGCCCGATGAACCACCGCCACTGCCGCCTTCGAGGCAGTGGAGTATGCGGCCGCGCGCCTTGGTGGTCGGGGGCGGCAGCTCGTCATTTGACACGAGGGAGATGCCCTAAACCCCTTGCCCACGTTTGGCGTTTGTAGCACACAGCACCTAGCAACCCCATTGTTGCCGTCAATCGCTCAAGATGCGACATGGGACCGATTCACGGATTCAGACAGCCAGAAGAATTCTGAGTGAGTTGGTCAGACGAGGGCGCAACCGTGCAACCTGATACCGACAGTCCACTGAACTTGTATAACGTTCAACGCGACCCAAGCACCAAAGGATGCCGGTCAGAAAGAGCTCAAATGTTACCATTCTCATGGGAAAGAGCTCAAAGACCAACCGGTTTCGAAACGGGAAAAGGGAGAATACGCCATCCTCCACTTGCGCGCAAAATCCACACGTGCTCAGACTAGCCACTTGGGGGTGAATCGGCATGATAACTCCGCCGCTTGTTCTGCTGCTTCTGCGTTGCTTCCTGATGTTGAAGCGCTACGGCTACGTTACGTAACAGCATGGCAGTACGTGTAAAAAGTCTTTGCTGCATGATTGATGAGACACGTTGACAGAGACACGGTCGGACGACGTTGCCTCTGAAAATTGTCGCTCGGCCACCCTCCCCTCGGATGAAGTGCTTCGAAGAAACGATCCTTGCACCATGCAACACAACGGCCTTTCTGGCAGCGGGCGGGCAGGCTGGCCTGAGGTTCGGCAATGCATTGCAGAGCCCCTGAAGCACGTACACGCTGATTGATCACCTGCGTACTAGCATTTCTTGAAGCGTTTGTCTGTAGCATCCTACTGTCGCCCGTCGGCATCTCCGAGCGTGTTGCTGTTACGAATTTGCAGCGTGAGTGACAGACAGGCACAGGCGTGTTAAGATAAGATTGTCTCCATTTGTCGTCTGACGATCCACATCAGCTGCGTCGTGGAGAATGTGGTCCTGACATGGACATGGCATCCAGGTCGGCTGTCCTCGGTGCATTGCATTTAGGCCAGAAAACCGCGGGCGCACCTGAGCTCGTAGAAAGAATATGCTGTGATCCCAAGTCACTGTCCTTCCGCATGTAGGCCACCGTCACAACGATACACACACATGTTTCTTCAGCACAGGACAAGACCAAACCTATGCTTATTTCAGAGTATACAATGTCCGTAAAAGTGACGTCGAACCAGAGAAGACATTTCAGTTCAGCTCTCGCCTCCGAGGCTGCGGTCATGGCTGGTCTGCTGGTGTAGTAGCCGTTGAAATAACACCACATGTCTTACATATACGGGAGGAAAATATCATTATCCAGTGTAGGACACCCTTTTTTTCTCCGGTGATAAACTACCTTATGTGAAAGGAAAATATCTGCTAACAACTTACACAAAGGACTGTTGCTCGAGATAAGCTTGAACCTCCACTCCACGGATGGGGCAGGAGTAGGACGGGCAACTTGCCATGGAAGCCTACTGTGTAACCCAACTTGGCAAATAATAACAGGCGCCTACGCGCAACAGCGTGGCAGCGCATCTGCATGCACACGCAGAAACGGAAAAATGGCATAATAATTGTACGTTCCACAAAGCAAATTGGGCATGCGGGGTACCCGTCAGTTCGTCTAGATGCCGTGAACCGAAGAGCAGTGCTCCAACGACAGCCACCAAAGGGAGCGGTTTCCAGCGTCCGTTTGTGCTTTTGTGGCCCCGTGTCTACTCTACATACAAGTTTTTTGTTGTTGCAAAAGTTGCTCTTTAGATTTGACAAGTTTTCTTTTTGAGAAAACTTTATACTATTTGACAAGTGGCTGCAATGGTCCCGTCTGGACTCTGGCTTGTGTGACATGGCAGCCGTTTATGCTCGTACCGAATTCTTCAGGGCTGGCAAATATTCAACGGCGAGTGGACCGTGGAATTGAATGCGCTGGTTTTGGCCGCGGGAATGCGCTAGTGCGCCAAGTTTTACCAGCAGCGGGTTTTGTCAGATAAATAACTGGACAAATACGATCACATGCCCAAAGTCCTCTTCTGAGCTCGAACCATGTGAGCTCAGGTGAACAATAAATAAAATAAAATAAAAATAGAAAAAGCCAAAAAATCTGAATTTTCCTTTGGCAAAATAACAATGATGTGTGTTTTCACATGCTGCAAATTTTGATGAAATCACATTCATTGATGTATGGAGAAAAAAGTTTATATGTACCTGTAAATTCATGAGAAGTTGAATACAAGTGCTGGGATGTCTTGTGCTGCTTGTTTGATCTATACTTATCAACTTGTTTTTATGAACTACTTCCTCCGCATCAAAATATAAGACGTTTATAATGTTTTGTCGCAATCAAAAAGTGCCTGCAGAGACCGAGCTCCATTGAGCTCTTTATTTTTTTCAGCGGAAATACATTTTCCACAATTCAAAAAAAATTCTAAAAAAGAGCATACACGTAGACATATATTTGTAGTATACATGTACAAAATTTCATGAACATGTATATTCATATGTGATGGACACAAAAAAGACATATACACATGTTAAATTGGGATTATTCTTTGTTGTATTTGGCCCAGATATTTGTCTTTTTTTGTGTAACATGCAAATAATCAAATTAGTTGATGAATTTCGTAAATACATGAAAAATATGCATATGTATTTGTATAAAAAATTGACATTTCTTGAAACTTCTAAATATATCTTGATTTTCTAAAAAATTGTCGTTCTCCTGATTTCCTCTAATTTTAAATGAATAATGATTAAAAACTTTGTTGGGCTGAAGAATTAGTGTAGTCAGGCGGATATGATAGATGGGCGTGTCTTTGTCTCGCGTGCTGTGATGCGGTAATTCGATACGCTCGCTCGCCTCAAGGTCAGCCTCTAGTGGGTTGGAGTGTTTCTTTTATTTTCTCTAGCGAGGCTTGTGTTTTTCATTTTTCTTTCCCTTTATCGTACATATATTTATACTCCTAGTGGGCTGGAGTGTTTTTTTTTGTGTGTTCTCATTTTGCTCTCACAGTTTTAGAAAAATGTTTGTAAATATCAAACAAAATCATCACATTTTAATAACGTTCTGATATTAAAAAAAATGAGGATGCAATATTAAAAATATTTCCACGACGTATAAAAAAATGTCCATGGCATTAAAAATGTTCACAACACTAAAACAATTCTTCAGGCATTTATATACATGTTCATGAAACTTTCAAAAAAGTTTAACGTTTGCTTTGAAATATCCGTCATATGTTCACAAAATGTTTGATGTGCATTTGAGAAATGTTCAACACCTATTTGGATAAATGTTACACATGTGTCTGCAAAATGTTCAAACTACATTCGAGAAATGTTCAACGTGTATTCAATACTGAGAAATGCTCAACTGAAAAAAAAACCCTGAAGAATGGTCAAAATATTGTTGGGCTGTAAAATAGGTGCAGTTGAGCAGAACAAGTGATTCATTGTGGAGTCTAAGCAAGTTACAAAGAATTACACAGGCAGGCCACCCTCACAGCTCGACAAGCTTCATTTAGGTGGGTCACTATAGAATCAGCTCAAATTGTGTCCCTACGCTCCAGCCAGCCCATCCCTTTCGTTGTGGTACGCGTATTTCGAGGAAGTCACTAGTTAAGACTAGTCACAATGGGGAATAACTTAGAGTAGTAACATGCATATGTTACTAGTCTATATTACTATCTTTACAGTGGGTAGTAACATATGTATTGTGTCATGCATCACTTCATTTATTACATTGTAGACTCATTTTTTCTTGATATATGTGATGTTACAGTAACTAGCTATGTTACCATACGTCTCTCTTTCTTCATTAATTACATGCCACATCATCTACTTTGCCTATAAAAATGTGATGTTACCACCTATGTTACTCCCACTGTGGGTAGTCTAAGAGTTGATTAGCAAATGTCACTTCCCACCTTCACAACTTGGAAGTTTTTTACTTCGTAGATTCGTTTATTCAAAATGTTTTATCTCTTGAATCGTGCATCCAAATATCATACCATTTTCATTGCTGAATTTCCCGCATCGAGATCTTTGAAACAAGATCCCTTGTTAATAGGTTTCGACGAGCTTTTACATGAAAAAACCAAAAAAAAATCCTCAAACCATAAAAAGGGATACCAACAGAAAATGAAATCTAAATGATGAAAAAATGAATACCAAATTTTTTTGGAAGAATGAAACAGGTGCTCAGAGGAATGGTTGCGGTTTTCATTTTTTTTATTTGAAAGCACATGCTGTGCATTTTTCCTTTTATCAAGGGAGGTATAGGTTGTGCACCTCGTGGAAGCACAACTATGATTCTCATATAAGTACAAGTTGTGCTTCCCGTGAAAGTACAGATTATGCTTCTGGCGGAAGCACTGATGGTACCTCTCGTGGAAGTAAATATGTACTTCCATAAAAAGTACAATTTTTTTTCAAGCAGCACAATTGTGCTCGCAAAAAAAAACAATTCTCACCAAAATCTAAGAAAAACCAGGCAAAAGCAAAAGCAAAAAAAAGTGCATGTAGAAAATGAAATAAAACTGGTGCTTTCGTGGGGTGCGCCCAACACGTGACATGTGGCGGCAGCTGTGCGTACGCCCCGCACTACCCACTGGGGGACAGATACAGGGGTTAACCGCTAGCTAGTTAGTCCCACATTCCGACAAACTTATTCGATGCTCATTACATTCCCCTCCAAAAAAGTTGACGCTCATTACATGAGAACAACCATGATCCTGTTTAGCACTTAAGGCACTACTTATAGCGTTAAGCGTCCAAGCACACTCTCAGATAGCAATGGGCTGGCCCATCTAAGTCGGTATCTGCGAGATGCTCATTCGGTCTTGGGAAGCTTTATGGCACCTTTTTCCCTTTTTCGTTCCTTGTTTTTTGGATTAGTTTCTTGTTCGGTTTTGTTGGGATTTTTAATTTTCCTTCTTCTTTTTTTCAATTGCTTTAACATTTTTCAATGTTGCAAACATTTTTGAATTGGTAAAATTTTATTTATGTTTGTCAAAAAATCAATTTTGTGAAATCCCTTCAAATTTAAAATTTAGAAAAATGTCACCCTTTTAAATTTGCAATTTTTTTCTAAATTAATAATTATTTATTTTTCAAATCTATGAACTTTATCTCTATTTTTTAAATTCCAGAATTATTCCCAGATTTGTGGACTTCTAAATTGTTTTGATTTTTTAAATCTGTATTTTTCTAATGTATATGATTTTTTGAATTTTTGGGCAGTGTTTTAGGATTGGCGATGTTTTTAATCATGATTTTCCGAAAAGTGAGTGAGTGCTGAGCGGAACGAGTTTTTCTTGGTGGGCCAGTTCACTGGAGTGGCGCATGAGCGCTGGGTGGATAGCGAGCGTAACTGGCGCTGAATAGGACCTCTGTGAAGACAAGTCCTCCCCAGATAGGAAATCCGAGCCCTCCTATTTCATTGAATATATTTTCACATAATATGTATTTTTTATTATAGATGTTCATATTATATTTAATAATTTTTGTCAAACTTTATATAGAGAAATCATCGATAAAAACTTTCATTATATCCTCACCAAAATCTGTGAAGTATCAGTAGTGCATCTTTGAAAAGTAGCAGGTACATTACAAAAGCGAAATGCTATTTATTTTAAAATTTTACTAGAAGGCTAGAAATGCCACGAAATGATAGGAAAATCAAAATAATTTTTTTAAGTGTTTTCATTTTTCTACAAGTGTTGTTATCTTTCTTGACTATTTTTTTCATGTGTTAATAAATTAAATGTTAAATATGAAAACTTATTTTTTTACTTATCTTTAATATGTGCCTATATATACTTTAACACATAAATATTATGAAATTAGATATTTTTTCATAGTTGCATATCCTCAGCGAGGAATTGGATGAGAAGAAACTATCATATCCAGTTTTCAGTAGAGATGGAAAAAAGAAAGAACAAACTATTTTTTAAAAATGTATGTGAATGTTTTTTCAGAATATACTTTTTCCTCTTTTTAAGGACATTTTGATAGCATTTAGAAAAAAATTCAAAATTAATAATGCCAATGATTCAGCAGGCCGCACCGGTGCCGGCCCATTATTGCGGGCGTGCTTGCTCGCAGTCCCAATCTTCCATCGCGAAAGCTATATGTCGCTTATATTGAGGACTAGCTTCTCTCACCTGATAAGATTTCCATTTTCTCTACATTACTCACCCGACTCGTTTCTTGGCGCTCGCTGATTCGCACAGTTTGGCGCGCTCACTACATTTTGCTCGTGCTTTTTTTCCTTTCTGTTTCTTATTCACATTTCTTCCTTTTTTTCCGTCTGCATGGTTTTCTTTGTTTTTCCTTTGGTTTCACCATTTTTGTTGTTTTATTTCATTTTTATAGGTTTATTTATTTTTTTGTTTTGTTATTTTCTTTTATTCTTTTCTCTGGTAATATTGGGTTTTCTTTGTTTCTTGGTTTTCATCGGTTTTTCTTCGGGTTTGTTTTGTTTTTCGTGGGTTTTCTTCATTTCCTCACGGCATTCACGGTTTTCTTTGTGTTTTCTGGTTTTCTTTGTTTTTGAGGTGTTTCTTTTGTTTGTTTCAGTCGTTTCTTCGATTTTCACTGTTTTCTTAATATTCTTTCGTCAACACATGTGTATATTTGTTTACACATTTTTACATTTTACGTATACATTAGTTACAATTTTTTATACATGTTTAGCACTTTTTTATATGATTAATATTTTTTAAAATTAATATTTGATAACTACCATTTATATACACATTGTAAATTGTGTGTATATATTAGGGAAATTCCTTTAATTAAATGTTTAAATTGTGTGTATATATTAGGGAATTGTGACGATTTTTCCAGAGTTCCACAACCTCCAGACAGTCTGTTTCGATGATCACTTCCTAAAAGCCTCTGAGATTCGCAAAGTCGTAGCGTAGAACGGTATGACTGACTGATCCTGCTAAACCGAAGGAACAAATCAAACGGGCACAGCTACCACATACGTACGTACATTTGATTCCTTTGACTGCGCAGAGACACGCCGGGTCGCCTGCAGCTGAAGAGGTCGCCCTCGGCCTCGGGTCAGACTCCGTTACGCTGGTCGCTTTCGTTTCGATCTCCCCCATGGCGCCGAGGCCGCTCGTTCAAGCCGACTGACACAGGTCAGTAAGTTTCTTGCAATGGATAGCTTGGAGCATATGTGTACACGTACGAGTCCTCAGGAGCACGTACTCAGGAGAGTCCTCAGAAACTCGCATGGCTGGCTGTACATGTCTCGTTCGTTCCCATCCTAATCTGAATATAAGACCGGCAGGTTATGATGTGATCGCAGATCGGTGACAGGTGATAATTAGGTCAAAGCTATGCTGCCGTTTTATATTCCTGCAGGTGTAACGTCCATGTAGTTTTCGCTTTGATCCATGGATTGACATTGAGCGGTGACGCTGAGATGGTGAGCTATCTCTCTTTTAATTGGATGGTGAGCTATTTTAGCAAGTCATTCGTCCGTCATTACCCAAGAACAGAGCCCAATAGACTGCGGAGTCTATCCTAATTAGTTGGCATAGCTACCTGTTAGACTGAATACCGCTTCTACTGGATACTCAACGACTGCATCTATCCATGCAACATGCAACGTCGGTCAGTCCTACTACTGATAGGAGCTCTAACTGTAATAATTGGTTACAGTGTGTGCGTACGTGTGTATCTTCTTCTCCTCATCCTCCCTCTGTAACTCTATATATTGTACCCCTTGAGGATGAATACAACACACTGATTACTTCTTCTTCATGCACACTAAATACATTTTACATGGTAGTATCGGATTAGATCCTTGGGCCTCCATGGCTCCTACCACACCTGCCGTCGGCGCCGCCACCCTCGGTGCTCTCTCCGATGGCACCAGCGCCTCCACGGCCGCCGGCACTGCTGCATCCTTGTCCACTTCCTCAACCTCCTCGTCCGAGTTGGCTGCCTCTACTTCGTCCGGCCCCAACCCGTACGCACTCGGCCTCTTCGGCATCCGCTCCGTGATCGACTACAAGCTCGACCTCCACACCGGCCCCTACTCCACCTGGCACGATGATATGGAGCTGCAGGTTGCCAAGTTCGGTCTCCTCCATCACCTTGAACCTGATGCCCCTGCCCCGCCCGGTGATCCCACCTGGCGCCTCCTCGACCTCGACATCAAATCATGGATCCTGGCCACGATCTCCGACGAGCTCAAGGCCATGGTCAAGGGCAAGCCCTCCGCCCGCGATGTATGGGCCGCCATCGAGGCGATCTTCACCGGCAACCAACGCGCTCGCCAGATGCAGCTGACCACGGAGCTCCTCCACCAGGTCCAAGGGAACCAGCCTGTCGCCTCCTACTGCGGCCGTATCAAGGCCATCGGTGACGCGCTCGCCGACGTCGCGCTGCCCCAGTCCGACGACGCGCTCATCGTCGCCCTCATCCGCGGCCTCCACGCCCGTCACAAGATGACGGCCAAAATCATCCAGCGGGAGGCGGCCACGATCTCCTTTGTGGAGGCTCAGAACATGCTCGTTCAGGACGAGACGATGGAGAAGTCCGCCCACCGGCTCACCTCCAACACCGCGCTCCTCTCCGTCAATCGGTCGGCGCCCGAGAAAAACGGTTACTGCACGGTTATCGAGATTCTCGCCGTCCTACGAGAAAGTCATATCCCGAGCAAAAAATCCCAAATTCTTTGAATTTTTACCTCCAACCTATACTAGTATAAAGCAACATCTCAAGAATAAAATCAGAGCAGGACGACCCAGGTTTGAGTCCTCATCTTTGCATATCCTTTCTTTGTTTATTTTGCAAGGAGTCGAACTCGCGACCACCTTGCCTACTGCGTGTGGACGTTCCACTGAGATACTATCACTTCTGTGGTCAAATAAAGATTCAATAGCTCTCTATATCGAGACTAAAAGAATTTGAATTCAAAATTCAATAATAAATTTCGTCCAAAATATATTCGACATTTCTCAGTTATCGTGGTAACCGAGAATCTGCCCCCCCCCCCCCCCCCCCAAGAGACACGCTACGCTGTTGCTCATCATGCACCGGTTATTGTTCGAAATGGCGATCACCTTCCTGTCACTCACCTTGGTTACTCATCTATTCCTTCCCTCTCCCGTCCCCTGTATTTACAGCATGTCATTGTTGCCCCAAACGTCATCAAAAATTTATTATCTGTCCGTCGCTTTACTACTGATAATCTCGTTTCTATGGAATTTGATCCTTTCGGTGTTTCTGTGAAGGACCTGCGCACCCGAGCTCTTCTTCACAGATGTAACAGCGGTGGCGACCTCTACCCGATCTTTCCTTCAATATCTACCGACCCGCCCGTCGCGCTCGTCGCCGCCACCACCGACCTATGGCATCGTCAATTAGGCCATCCCGGCGTTTCTTCCAATTTTAATAAATCTTTTCCTTGTAATAAAACCGACAGCTCATGCCATGCCTGTCAATTAGAAAAACACACGAGATTACCCTTTAGCTCGTCAACAAGTTTGACTTCCGCTGCATTTGAACTTGTACACTGTGATCTATGGACAGCACCGATTCCTAGTATCTCTGGTTGCAAGTATTATTTGATTATTGTTGACGATTTCACACACTTCATGTGGAGTTTTCCTATGCGTTTCAAATCTGATGTACACTCCGTCCTCTCAAACCTTCATGCCTTTGTTCGCACTCACTTCCATTGCTCCATCGGCACGATCCAATGCGATAATGGCAAGGAGTTTGACAACGTCCCAATCGCACCCATCTCGCTCCATTCGGAACATCTCTCTGTTTTTCTTGTCCCTACACTTTACCACAAAACGGCAAAACGAAGCGAGCTATCCGAACCACTAATGACGTTATTCGCACCATCCTAATCCAAGCTTCCATGCCACCGCCCCATTGGGCTGAAGCCCTAAACACCGCCACTCACCTTCTTAATATTCGCCCCACGAAACCCCCCTCTCTATCCACAGCACATGAAGCCCTATTTCATGTCCCTCCGTCGTATGATCATCTACGCGTGTATGGTTGCCTCTGTTTTCCAAACATCAGCGCCCAAACCCCGCACAAACTTGCACCAAGATCTCTTGCGTGTGTTTCCATTGGCTATGCCACGGAGCACAAAGGCTATCGCTGTCTCGACCCAAAAACACATCGCATACACATCTCTCGACATGTCACGTTCGATGAGCACAAATTTCCGTTCGCCGAAACCCACACACCCGATCTTCCCTCCTACAATTTTGCCCACGATCACAGCGATCTCCTCCTCCTACCCGACGCGATTTCTCCTCTGCATGGCCTCGATTCCCGTGGCCATGCATGCCCCACCGAAACCGCCCACGTCTCTGCAGCCTGGCCCAGCCTAGACTCCCGCTTCTTCCTCTCGCTCTGGCCCCTCCTCTCCCGAGCCTAGCGCCCCCCCCCCCTCGCCGCAACCCTCCCCCTCGACCTACCAAACCGCCACCGGCGCCATCTACTATCCAAACCCGATCACAGCACGGCGTCTTCCGACCTAAACGGATCTTCGATCTCTCCGTCACAATGCCTCCCTCCCCCATCCCCCGCAACTATCGCGCCGCCCTAATTGACCAGAATTGGTCCGATGCCATGCATGCCGAGTTCACTGCCCTTCTTCAGAATCACACCTGGACGCTTGTTCCCAAACCTCCCGGCGCCAACATTGTCTCTGGTAAATGGCTATATCGACACAAATTCCATTCTGATGGTTCCCTCGCTCGTCACAAAACTAGATGGGTTGTTCACGGCTTCTCTCAAGAACACGACATCGACTATGATGAAACATTCTCCCCTGTGGTCAAACCAGCCACAATTCGTATCGTTTTGTCCCTCGTCGTCTCATCTCATTGGCCAATTCATCAACTCGATGTTAAAAATGCGTTTCTTCACAACACTTTAGCAGAGATTGTATATTGCCAGCAGCCACATGGATTCGAAGACCCCTCTCGTCCCCACCATGTTTGCCTTCTTCAAAAATCCTTATACAGCCTCAAACAGGCTCCTCGCGCGTGGTTCACCAGGTTTTCTTCTTTTATTTCTACCAACGGTTTCTCTGCTTCTAAATCTGATTCCTCCCTCTTTACTTTCCACTCTTCTACAACCACTGCCTATATTCTTCTTTATGTCGACGACATACTCCTCACAGCATCTTCCATTGAATTTCTTCAGCAGGTCATTTCTACTCTTAGCTCAGAATTCTCCATGACAGATCTCGGGCCTCTTAGTCATTTTCTCGGCATCGCTGTCTCTCGCTCTCCCGACGGCCTTCATCTATCTCAGCGCCAGTATGCCCTTGAACTCGTCCAGCGCGCGGGCATGTCCGAATGTAACCCTATCACTACTCCCATCGACTCCGGTTAAAAAATTTCCATCAACGACAGCGATCTTTTAGACAACCCTTCCGACTACCGTAGTCTCACCGGCGCCCTTCTCTATCTAACTCTTACCCGTCCCGACATTACCTACGCCGTTCAGCAGGCATGCTTGTTCATGCATGCTCCCCGCTTCGCGCACCTAAATCTCGTCCACTGTATCCTCTGGTACGTCAAAGGTACACTCAACTTCGGCACCTTAATTACTCCCTCCTCCAGCACTTCCCTCACCGCTTACTCGGACGCCGATTGGGCCAGTTGTCCCGACACCCGCCGATCGACCACCGGTTCCTGTGTTTATCTCGGTGACAATCTTATTTCATGGTCGTCCAAACGCCAACTAACCGTGTCTAGGTCTAGTGCTGAAGCGGAGTACCGCACGGTCGCCCATGTCGTGGCTAAGACATGTTGGATCCGACAGCTCCTACAGGAACTTCACCGGCCGCTCGATAAAGCTTCCGTTGTTTATAGCGACAACATTTCTGCAGTGTACCTCAGTGCCAACCCTGTGCAGCACCGCCGCACCAAACACATTGAGATCGATATTCACTTTGTTCGAGACAAGGTTCAGGTTGGCGACATTCGTGTTCTCCATGTTCCCACGCCTATGCAGTTCGCCGACGTGTTTACAAAGGGCCTCTCCTCTACCGCGTTCTTGGACTTCCGCACCAGTCTCACCGTCGGCGAGGGGGGGGGGGTGTTAGAATGAATACCGCTTCTACTGGATACTCAACGACTGCATCTATCCATGCAACATGCAACGTCTGTCAGTCCTACTAGATAGGATCTCTAACTGTAATTGGTTACAGTGTGTGCGTACGTGTGTATCTTCTTCTCCTCATCCTCCCTGTAACTCTATATATTGTACCCCTTGAGGATGAATACAACACGCTGATTACTTCTTCTTCATGCACACTAAATACATTCTACAATACCTGTCTTCTCGATCGTACACTAGTAGAAAAAGGGCCATTTGTTCCAATTCATAAGGCCCATATGTCCCGGTTAGGGAACCGGGACTAAAGGGTCGTTACTAATGCCCTAGGCCTTTAGTCCCGGTTCTTATACTAACCAGGACAGATGGGCCTCCACGTGGCCGCTCCGGCGAGCCCAGGCATAAGGGCCTTTGGTCCCGGTTGGTGGTACCACGCGTCAGCATTTCAGGGGTTGGTTTTTTTGAAAGGAGGTGGTTTAGGGGTTTTGGGGGTTAATTTAGGTTGGTATAGGTAGCTAATAGAGAGATGTGTCCTCTCTTATCTCCGTGCTACTGCTACTGCTATGCCTAAACATGACTTAGATTGAAGTGAGGCAACATGTAGTGCGTGTCGAAAGTAATACTAATCCTAACTTGATCAAGTTTGGATTGTACTACTTTCGACATGCACCACATGCATGTTGCCTTCACTTCAATTCAATCCATGTTCATTTCACCCGCTGATATATAATAACTCTTCATGCTCGCATCATGCATCATCATATATAATAACAAGTCCTACTAATCATCATCATACAACTTCTACTCGTTATTAATAACAAGTCATACGATCATCATCCTGATAGTCATCGAACCAACCCTACTTATTTGTTCTTAGCACATGATCATCAGTATTAGGTAGGACCTAAATACCCTCTTTAAGGTAAAATTGCATAAAACAATATAGACCCTGACTCTCCATTATGGAGAATGGAGATAATCCTGTCTTCAATTCTTGCGCTTCGCTTCCTTTTGCTTCCAAGAACTTCCTTACGACTGTCCATACATTTTTTCTATTTTTTGATTAGCATGTCTCCACTTCTTTGAGAAATCCGGTATGGACAGTTGAGATTCGTAGGATGACCTGGATATATGTTCAAAATACGAAGGCTGCCATTCTGATACATCAAATGAGGCACACAATCATTTGGGATTCTCTGTTGAAAAACATAGTAATAACTTCATAGTTAGCAATGATGTACTAGTTTTAGAAGTATGCAAAAAATGCACGGATGTCGTAGTAGTAAAAAATCTTACCAGGGTATCTCCATGGTAGTTACCGTAGTTCAACACGTGCACTAGTGGCACGTATTGACCATAATGTTGAGGAGTTTGATTGTAGATATTGTAATTCTCAATATCAGTACAAAATTCGAACAGATGATTTTTCTCCTGATAAGTTAATTCGGAGCCATCGGTGTAGTGGGTTTTGTCTACCATCTCCTGCATATTCTTTGAAGAATGGAAATAAGCTGTCAATGGAAATAAGCTGTCAACTATTTTGAAATAAACAATATAAATTTGTTACTAACTATGTTTGAGAAACTCACATAGCGGTGTAATTGGAGGCGTATCAACAAGGACCCAAATGTCCATATTGTATTGCTCGATTTCAGGATCACCAAGATCCATGGTGACAAGCATACCCTCATTAAAACCATACATCTTGAAAAGTGCTTCCCATTTTTTGCAACCAAAATAGGTTACGCTCTTAGAATTGTACAACTTTACTTCAAAATCCACATCATGATGAGTCCTTAGGTGAATTTTCTTTGTTTCGGAACTTTCATGGTCTTCAAAATCCATCCTCTCCAAGATATAGCGTCTTGCATGGCATGAGATAAGCTACTGGAATTGTAAAAGATGAAAATTACACGTTGAAATAGTTGTCATGCTTAATTACGAAAAAACACTTATCGTCGTTGCGTACCATTTCAACATCGAAGATCTCCTCGAGCTTAATGCTGAAGCTGTTGGGGAACGTAGCAGAAATTCAAAATTTTCCTACGTGTCACCAAGATCTATCTATGGAGAGACCAGCAACGAAGGGAAGGAGAGTGCATCTACATACCCTTGTAGATCGCTAAGCGGAAGCGTTCAAGAGAACGGGGTTGATGGAGTCGTACTCGTCGTGATCCAAATCACCGATGATCCTAGCGCCGAACGGACGGCACCTCCGCGTTCAACACACGTATGGAACTGAGACGTCTCCCATGCCTTGATTCAGCAAGGAGGAGGGAGAGGTTGATGGAGATCCAGCAGCACAACGGCGTGGTGGAAGTAGCGGGATTCCAACAGGGCTTCGCCAAGCGCTGTGGGAGGAGGGAGATGTGTCATGGGAGGGAGAGGGAGGCGCCAGGCCTTAGGTATGGTTTCCCTCCCTTCCCCCCACTATATATAGGGCCAAGGGAGAGGGGGAGGGCACAGCCTTTCCCCTTCCTCCAAGGAAGGGTGCGGCCAAGGGGGGGAGGAGTCCATCCTCCCCAAGGCACCTCGGAGGTGCCTTCCCCCTTTAGGACTCTCCCCTTTTTTCTCTTCTCTTGGCGCATGGGCCTCTTGGGGCTGGTGCCCTTGGCCCATGTAGGCCAAGGCGCACCCCCTACAGCCCATGTGCCCCCCCGGGGCAGGTGGCCCCACCCGGTGGACCCCCGGGACCCTTCCGGTGGTCCCGGTACAATACCGATGACCCCGAAACTTGTCCCGATGGCCGAAATAGCACTTCCTATATATAATTCTTTACCTCCGGACCATTCCGGAACTCCTCGTGACGTCCGGGATCTCATCTGGGACTCCGAAAAACTTTCGGGTTACCGCATACTAATATCTCTACAACCCTAGCGTCACCGAACCTTAAGTGTGTAGACCCTACGAGTTCGGGAGACATGCAGACATGACCGAGATGACTCTCCGGTCAATAACCAACAGCGGGATCTGGATACCCATGTTGGCTCCCACATGTTCCACGATGATCTCATCGGATGAACCACGATGTCAAGGACTTAATCAATCCCGTATGCAATTCCCTTTGTCTAGCGGTATTGTACTTGCCCGAGATTCGATCATCGGTATCCCTATACCTTGTTCAATCTCGTTACCGGCAAGTCTCTTTACTCGTTCCGTAACACATCATCCCGTGATCAACTCCTTGATCACATTGTGCACATTATGATGATGTCCTACCGAGTGGGCCCAGAGATACCTCTCCGCTTACACGGAGTGACAAATCCCAGTCTCGATTTGTGCCAACCCAACAGACACTTTCGGAGATACCTGTAGTGCACCTTTATAGTCACCCAGTTACGTTGTGACGTTTGGTACACCCAAAGCACTCCTACGGTATCCGGGAGTTGCACAATCTCATGGTCTAAGGAAATGATACTTGACATTAGAAAAGCTTTAGCATACGAACTACACGATCTTTGTGCTAGGCTTAGGATTGGGTCTTGTCCATCACATCATTCTCCTAATGATGTGATCCCGTTATCAACGCATCCAATGTCCATGGTCAGGAAACCGTAACCATCTGTTGATCAACGAGCTAGTCAACTAGAGGCTTACTAGGGACATGATGTTGTCTATGTATCCACACATGTATCTGAGTTTCCTATCAATACAATTCTAGCATGGATAATAAACGATTATCATGAACAAGGAAATATAATAATAATCAATTTATTATTGCCTCTAGGGCATATTTCCAACAGAAGCGCCGATCATCGTCCAGGTGAGGCCTGTCGCACAGACCTCGATCGTCATGGCACCAGCTGCATTCCCTCGGGAGACTTTCGTCGTCTGATGACGACATTTCCTACGTTCATAATTCAAAGATTTAACTTGTACAATTAAATATATGTACTACAAAAACTAAATTAGATCATTATTATTCATCACGCGTTGACTATCGGTCTGTCGAGTCTTTTCTTAAAAACTCTCAGCTCACGTGGTGTATATATTCGACTCTCGGTGATGGTCGCTCCTCACTTCGTCCCCGAGTGCATTACACCAAAATGTCTAGCACACGAGAACGAAGGAGAAGCGACCCCCACGACAACAGTCGGGATTCTTCGTCCTCTCATATATATATATATATGGTGGAACTCTCCCTCACTGATTCCTCTCTGTCATTTGCGACCGTCGGTGATGGTCGTTACTCCTTCCCCTAGTGCATAACAAAGGTCTAGCACCTGGAGAAGAAGGAGAAACGACCCCCACGACAACAGTCGGGATTCTTCGTCCTCTCATATTATATGGTGGAACTCTCCCTCACTGATTCCTCTCTGACATTTGCGACCGTCGGTGATGGTCGTTACTCCTTCTTCCCCTAGTGCATAACAAAGGTCTAGCTCCCGGAGAAGAAGGAGAAATGACCCCCACGACAACAGCCGGGCTTCTTCGTCCTCTCATATATGGTGGAAACTCGACAAACTTAAAGTCAACCCGAAATATCATTTAATTATCTTTCTAAAAAAGGATTTGGCTGGTCTCACCTCGAGGTCGGAGGGGGTCGGTGACGAGGACGACGGCGGGGATGATGGAGGGGGGCTCCTAGATTTATGCGAAAACAAAAACCCTATAAGCTATCAACTAATCATATGCATACGCCTTGGATAGTGTCTCCAATTTTAGCATTCAAAGTAGGAGTAGTTTTCCAATTTAAGCATTCAATAAGAAAAATCAAATCGCAAAATAAAGTAGTATTCAAATTAGGATGCATTCAATTATAAGCAAAACTACATCATCTCTTGCGCCCGTACATCGTCGAATATTATCACTAATACACCTCGAATACTATCATACATATAACATCGCTAGTACACCGTAGCGCCCGACGGGTATCGACACGGGCGGTGGACACCCAAAGAGAAGGAACCATCACAGGATCGCTCCAGTGAGATCCCTGAAGAACCTGCCAGGTATTGTCGAACCTGCCCTCCAACGCAACCATGTAGCGACGGACGTGCTCGTCCTCCTCGCTGACATAGTGACGTACCACCTCCGCGGTGTCCGGAAGACTCGGCACCGTCACTGGCCCACGCGACCGCCACCAAACAAGGATCGGTTCAACGACGGGCTGGCTCCTCACCAACCTACGCCCCCCGGAAGGTAGCACATCCCAAAACCATCCCGGCGGAGCCCAGTCCCGGACATGGCCCCTCTGATCAAGCCGGCCTCCTCCGCCGAGTCGACGACGAGGATGCGGGATAGGCATCGTCGACGTTGACGTGGGAATAATTACTTTAACTAAAAAAATAAACTAGTTATATTACTTTTCTTGCTAAAATAAACTATTTCTACAGTAAAATAAACTATTTTTATTAAATCAAGTAGTTCAACTACTAAGCACTTACTATAAATAGAATAAAGTAGTACTTACTAAAAATAAACTACTTCTATATATAGTAAAATAAAGTAGTTTTATTAAATCAACTAGTTCAACTACTAATTAATTAAGCACTTACTATAAATAAAGTAGTTTTATTAAATCAACTAGTTCAACTACTAATTAAGCACTTACTATAAATAAACTAGTTTAACTACTAATTAACTACCTCCGCGGTGTCCGGAAGAAGAAAAAAAGAGGAGAAGAAGAAATGATTAATAGAGGAGAAGATCGAAGTAAAAAAAGAACAAAAAAAAGAGGAGAAGTATTTTCTATTTTTTCTTCTTCTCCTCTATTCCTTTCTTCTTCTCCTCTTTTTTCCTCTTCTTCCTCTACTCTTCTTCTCCTTCTTCTTCTCCTTCTTCCTCTCCTGCTTCTTTTTCTTCTTCTTCTTCCTTCTTTCCTTCTTCATCTTTTTTCCTTTTCCTTATTTTACTTGTTCCTCTACACTAACCTAAAATGCACTAAACTAAAATCGATATCTACTAACAATCTAAATAAAAATTAATACATATATGAAAAAAGGGGGCTCACATCGGGGGCGGCCGGCGAGGGCGACGGCGGCGGGGGGCGGAGGCCGAGGATGGCGGCGAGGGGGGGCGAAGGGCGATGGCGGGGGGCGTAGGGCGACGGCGGGGACGGCGGAGGGCGACGGCCACGGCATGGGGGGGGGCGGAGGGCTACGACGACGGCGACGGGGGGCGGCGGAGGGCGACGGCGGTGAAGGAGGAGGGCTACGACGATGACAGCGGGGGGCGGCGGAGGGCGACGGCGACAGGGGGCGGCTCGGGGACGGCGGAGGGCGGGGGGAAACTGATTGTGAAATTTTCACAAGCCCAGCTTATATACCCAGAGCATTGGTTTCGGTTCATGGCAAAACCGGGACCAATGCCCCCCTTTAGTACCGGTTGGTGCCACGAACCGGGACCAAAGGTCAGTTTTCGGCAGCCCAAAGGGCGGGAAGCGGCGGCCTTTGGTTCCGTTTGGTGGCACCAACCGGTACCAAAGGGGGGCATTCGTACCAGTTGGTGCCACGAACCGGTTCCAATGCCCTCCTTTAGTCCCGGTTGGTGGCACCAACCGGGACCAAAGGCCTCGTGCTGCCCGTGCCCAAATGTTTAGTCCCACCTCGCTAGCAAAGAGAGGCGCACAGTGGTTTATAAGCCCCACTGCCGCACCCTTCTCGAGCTCCTCTCCATTGCAGGCTTTCAGACCTAATTGTCACTGGTATGCCTGATGGCCTACTGGGCCTTCTGCGGGCCCGAATCCTGGCCCATGGATGAGTTTCTAGTCGTATTCAGGCCGTGGAGGCCCAGTAGATGGCATATTTTTTATGTTTTCCCTTTTTTTGTTTTCTTTTTTGCTTTATTTATTTTGTTTTGCTTCTACTTACAACAAAAAAACTTATTTATTTTATTTTATTTCTAATTTTGCTATTAAAGTTTCTAACAAAAAAAGTTCTTTATGAAAATTCCTTTTGCTTTTAATTATTTTGAACAGAAAATTCTTTGATAATTTTAGTTGCATCAATTTTATATGTAATTTTAGTTTCAATAATACTAGAGGTTGCTTATAATGTTTTGGACAGAAAATACTTTAATAATTTTAGTTTCATAAATTTTATTTATGTTATTAAAGTTTATTTTATTTTATTTTGTTTCTACTTATATATTTTATTAAAGTTTATATTATTTTGTTTCTAATTACTTATTTACTTTATTTTATGATAATTATTTTTGCTATTAAAGTTTGTAACAAAAAAGTTTTTTATGAGAATTCTATGAACTCCTGACTTTTTGTGTGTTCAAAATGCACAATTGAGCTATAAGCCACATCATCAATAAAATTCTTTTTGCTTTTAATGTTTTGAACAGAAAATACTGTGATAATTTTAGTTGCATAAATTTTATATAATTTTAGTTTCAATAATACTAGAGGTTTATAAAATGCAACATTCAAAGCATTTCAACAAAACATTCAAAGCATTTCAACAAAACGAACAATCTTTTTCGAGATATCAGGGTTCCATACGAAAAATCATCTATTACAACATGAGTTTCAAATGAACTAGGAAAAGTTTGAAAGTTGGCATGGTATCATCATAATAGTTATGGAGCGAAAGTCTTCACTTTTTCTTTACTTGTGTGCTTTGTTTATTGTGCCGTAACCATGGATAATCGTTATCGTTTATCAGAATGCTTGGGTCAGCCTTGACTTTGAAGGAGGAATTT